>NC_067305.1:4526996-4581625 GCF_020740795.1 Apus apus
GATCCGGGACTGGGGACACCAGTTTGTGAAGGTGGGTGTTCCCATGTCACCCAGGGTGGGCTCCTGCCTGTCCTGTCCCTTCCCTGTCCCCAGCACCACAGTCCTCAGTTGCCCTAGGTCCCTGAAAGCCCAAACACCTCCAGCAGCCCCAGCTCGGGGTGCCATGTCCCCGTGGTGGGGACAGTGTCCTGGTCACAGCACAGAGCCAGGGGACACAAAAGGACAGAAGTCGCAGGGGAAGCCAAGCCCTGTCCCTCAGGGACACACTGGTGGTGTCCTGGGGACACCCCAACCAGAGCCACCCAGCAGCCGCGCGGGTCCACGGGGGGGCAGGGGACATGGGGACGAGAATGGTGACCCTGCAGTGCCCCCGTGGTGGCCTCACCCCCTTCCTTCTCCGCTGGCCCCGGGGTCATGGGAAAGGCTGTGCACGGGGACACAGAAAGGGCCACCCAGCGCCCGTCCCCTCCTGCCAGCGCCACGGGGACACGGGCAAGCTACTGGGCAAACTGGGAAAGAGCGGGGGGCCACTGTGGCCACCCCGTCCCCATCCCACCGCTGGCACCTACCCGATGCAGGAATGCCTCCGGGACGGGCACCGGCTGCCCGGTTGCATATCCCCTCTCCGGCAGAGCCCCCGGCAGCCCCGGTGGCCGCGGCGCGGCTGTCCCTGTCCCCAGCGGTGGCAGTGCCACCCAGGCACCGCGTCACGCCGTCCCGCAGCCCCTTGTTGTCCTGCCTCTGCCTCGCGTCCCCGATGGTACCGGCGACACAAAGCCGCATTGTGGCCCCGCGGGTGATGCCCGGGTCCCTTCCTGGCCACGAGCCACCACCTCGGACCCCGCTGCCACCCCCAGGGGACAAACCGGGGCCGGCAGGGGGGACACGAGCGGAATGAAACCCCTCGCTTTGGGTGTCGGGGTTAATACGGGCCGAGCGGTGCCGGCTGGCGGGGCGGGGGCTGCTATAAATAGATGCTGTCGCTGCCGAGGAGGGATTCGGTGACCCCCAGGGCGCCCACAACTTGGGGGGGGGGGGGGGGCAGCATCCACCAGCACCCACCGACACCCCTGGGTGCAGGGAGGGGGGAACCCCCAAACAAATCCAAGGCCGGGGGGGCAGCGAGGGACCCGGCTGTGCCGCGAGGTGGGGGCGGGGGGTGTTGTTGGTGCTTTGCTGTGCCCAAAAAAGCCTCTTTGTCCTCCCTGCCGTTTCCCCCGACCCCCCGTGGAGCAAACACCCTTTACATTTGCCTGGTCATTGCTGTGATGAGTGTGCCCCTGCTCAGCCGGCCCCCATCCACCCTCTCCGTGCCCCCCCCCCCCCTTTGCCTGGCTCAGCCCCCCAGCTGTGCAGGGACAGCCGCTGTCCTCTCCTCACCCCCCCATGCCCCCCCGGCCCTGGTGACGTGACGGGGCTGGTGGGGGGGTCCAGACAGACCCCCCTCCCAGCAGCGCAGCCCGGTGCCTCCTCCCGCCCGCCCGGGGCGGAGCACGACCCCTCGCCGGGGTCCCACCGGTGCGTGTCCGTGTCCCCCCCCCCACCCCTTACCAGAGGGGATGTGTCACGGTGAAACGCCGCTGCAGGCGGATGCTCTGGTTCATCAGGAGCTTCCTGAAGAGGACGGGGGAATTGCGGGGGGAATTGCGGGGGGATGGCACCGGTGAAGCCCCCGGCGAGCAGTGTGCGGTGGGCAGCATAGCCCGGCGCGGGGACCCCCGGGCACGGCGGGGACGGTGCCGGCCGGTGCGGAGCAGGAAGCGAGGGGCCGTCCCAGCGCTGGTCCCGGCGGCCACGGGAAAAGTTTCCATCCCCCCCCTCGCCCTCCCCCGCCCCCGCGCTGGGAAATTAAACAACTGTCTGGCTCCGGCAGCGGCACATGGAGCGGGTCCCCCCCGGCTGCGCCCGCCCGGTGTGTGCCCGGCTGCCCGGGCATGTGTCCCCTGGCTGGCCCGGTGCCACCGGCCACCCTGCTGTCCCCGGGGTGGCAGCTGCTCCTGCAAGGGCCGGGGTGCTCTGCCCGGACACGTGGTAAATGCCACCCTGAGCCCTGAGTGACCCAGACATACGGAATGACCATGATGCCACCAAGGGACATGGCTGAGCCTGGAGCATTCCAAACACGTGGTGTGGGCAAGCCACGGTGCCACCAAGGGACATGGCAGAGCCTGGAGTGCCACTGACACGCAGTGTGGCCCTGCCACAGTGCCTCCAAGGGACCTGTGAGAGCCAAACCCACCCCGGTGCTCCCCTCACGTCCCCAGCCCCTCCTTGTCACCATGCTGAGCCCCCTCCTGGGGCCATGCTCGATGGGGACAGAGAACAGCAGGACAAGGCCTGGCAGTGCCACCAGCGGGGGAGCTTCTGGCCCAGCTGGGGGAGCTGGGTGGCCACCTGCTACTCCTGATGGCCACGGAAATATCCAGGAGCTGGCAGGGACCCAAGAGGGACACTGACAGGGGCCCCTGCCACCTGCTGAGACCCTGAACCCCACTGGAGAAGGGTCCTGGTGCAGGGGTCCCACTCACTTCCAAGGGAGAGCAAGCACGAGCATGGGGACATCAGGGCAGAGGGACGCTGGAATAAAGGGACACCAGGAGACGTTGGGGTGGGGGCAGAGCTGGGACAACAACCAGCAGACCCTGGGACAGCCAGGGAGGACAGGCCACAGGACAGCCAGTCCCCATCCCCAGGACAGCCAGTCCCTGTCCCCTCCCAGGCTGTGACTGTCCCTACCAGACACGTGTCTGTGCAGGGGCAGTGAGTGACACCAGAGTCAGGTCACTCGGCCGTGCCAACTTCGTGCTGTCCCCACAAGTTGGGCTGGGACAGGCACGGGGGGTGGGAATGGCCCAAAAATAACCCTGCAGTGACACAACCCAGGCTGAGCTACAGCAGGAGGGACCGAGGTCACCTCCAGGCAGGGCCAGGCTGGGCCTGCGGTGGCACCTGCTGGGACAGGGGATGGGGACAAGGAGGGGATGAGGACAGAGGGATGGGGACAGGGACAGGTCGTGGGGACAGGGTGATGGGGACAGCGACAGGGTGGTGGGGATGGGAGGGATAAGGATGGGGGTGTTCGGGACAGGGTTGACAGGGGTGATGGGGTGATCAGGACAGACATCCCGGGGCCGGAGCAGAGGGGACGGCGACACAGGGGTTTGTCCCGAGCCCACCTGGCACCGGGTGCTCTGCCGGTGCCGCTCCCGGTGCCGCTCCCGGTGCCGCTGTCCGCCTGCCGGTGCTGAAACCGGGATCAGCCCCGGAGGTAGCACGCTGCCCGGTAACACCATCCCGGTGCCACCGGGGAGAGCAAATCCCCCCCATCCCTCCCCGTTCCGCTCTTACCGGGGGGGTTCGGCCTCGTCGCCGCTGCTGGGCCCGCTCTCCTCGATGGTGAAGACCACCCTGGCGGCCTCGGGCTCGGGTCCGCGGGTCCCCTCCGCCCACCGGCAGCCCAGCGGAGGCAGCAGCGGGCTCCCGGAGAAACGCCGGCGGACGGCACCTACCACCGCTCCCGGTCCTGGTCCCGACGGGGCGGCCTCGGCGGCGTCGCGGCAACGCTGCGGGGAAACAGAGCGGCGGTGAGGGACGCGGGTACCGGGACCGGGGAGCTCTGCAAGGTGCTGCTGCCCGGTGTCCTTGTGTCGTTCCCACCCGCCCCCCCCCCCGCGGCAGGGGGGTCCCTCCCTCCCTCCGCCCCCCGCCCCCCCAATCACCGGTAACGCTCGAGCTCCCCCTGCCGGGCACGGTGCTGCGCTGCGCCCCGGGGGGCACCGGGAGGGGGGGAGGTTGCACGGGGCCAAGGGCACGGCCGGTGCACCGGGAGCGGCTCCGCCCGCAGCGCACGGAGCCGCCGGGACCACCCTCCCCAACCCCGCCACTGACTCCTCCTTCCCCCCTCCCGGGACCCCGCCGGAAAAACCACCGGAGCCGGCGCGCGATTACGCAGAGGTGAATAATAATTAACCGCCCATTAAGGGGATAATTAACTCCCGCTTAAACGCCGCCATCCCGGTTATTGCTGCCCGGGGGCCCGGCGCTGGGACGCTCGCCGCGGGGACACCCCCTTGCCCCCTCCCCACTACTCGGGGACACCCCTTCCATCCCCTCCACCCCCCGGTGCTCCCCGGCACCGGCGCCGGTCTCACCTCCGCGCCGAAGAAGGGCAGCGCCGTCCGGCTCCGTCGCATCGCGGGCCCTGCGGGGGCGGGGGGAGCTCCGGGAGCCGCGGGGGGGAAGGGCTCGGCATCAGGACCCCCACCTCCTGGGTCCCGCGATTTAGGGGCACCGGGGCTCGGCCGTGGTGGCTGCTCGGGCTCAGCTGCCGTCTCGGGTTTCAGGGCCTCTCAGCGGCACCCCCGGTTCAGCCAACACCCTCCCCCCCCCCACCCCTCAGGTATCCCCGAGGGCTGGACAGAGACAGGACATGGGCCCGAGGCCACGGGGATGGCCCCCAGCACCGGGAACCCATTGGGGCACCCCATTAACCATCACCCACAGGCACCCATGACCCACCATCCCCAGGAAAAACAGAGGGCACCGGTGGGTGCCTCAGCCGGTGACACCCACGGAGCCCCCCCAAGGCTGACCCCCCCTCCCCACATCCCCGCCAGCACCAGGAGCAGCCTCAGCCCAAGCCTGGAGGATGCTGAGCCCCGGTGTGGGGGTTCACCTCCTCCCCAGCCCCCCACCCGGGCCCGCAGTCCCTTACCGGTGCCGGTCCTCGCCGAGCGCCCGGTGCTGGCGGCGCGGCGGCCCCGGCCGAGTGCAGCGGAGCAGAAGGAAGGCGTCGTGCGTGCCTGGCCGCGCGCTCCCTCCCATCCCACCCCGCCGGGGGGGCTTGCGCGGCCCCCCCCACCCCCCCGCACCACCACATCGCACCCTGCACCCACCCTGCCCAGTCCAAAGGCACCCCAAGGCTTCCGGCCCACTGTAGGGGACCCCCAAAAGCCATCAGGGCCTCCCTGGGGACTATGGCAGACGGGAAACCAGAGCCAAGGCAGCAGCTTCTTTATTCAGCAGGGTGGGCAGCCCGGGGGTGGGGGGGGCTGCAGCAGGATTGGGGGGGTCACCTGGGTGGCTGGTGGGTGCCGTAGGACCCCTCCATCACTTTGCTCTAGGGAAGAGAGAGAAAGAGCAGGGTGAGCACCCCCAGCCTGGCCCTGCTGTCCCCCCAACCACCCCCCTCCCACCCCTTGGACCCCCCACCCACCATGGGCACCTCATCCAGGTGTCGGAAGCGGGGGGTCCCGCGGCGCCTCAGCCGCACCAGCAGCACGGCCGCCCCCCCCACCAGCACGCAGACAAAGAGGCAGATGATGATGACGGTGAAAGGGCTGGTCTGGGCGGGGGGCTGCGCTGTGGGGGTAAAACGGGCACCTTGTTATCCCCCCCCCTCTGACCCCCGAGCACCGTGGTGGCTCTCAGGGCTTGAGACTGGGTCCAGGTGTGTGGCCGCCCCCCCCTCCACTGCACCATCCCACCCCTCAGAAACCCAGCACCCAGCTCCTGTGTCACCACCACCCATGGGGACCATGCGGGGTCCTCCCACCCTCCCTGGTTGGGGTCCCATGATGCAGAAACCAGGCAAGAAAGAGGGAGCTCCCAACCACCCCCCATACCCCCCTCCAGGGAGGATGGGGCAACGCAGGGGGGATCTGGGTGCTCCTGGGGACCTGCACCCCCCAACCTCCCTCCTCTGAGCACAGTCCCTGAGTTGGGGGTCTAGAGGGGACCTGGGGCTGCTGCCAGGCCCAGTGGCCATGGGCAGGTCCAGGAGGGGGCTCTGCCTGTACGGTGCCCCCCCAGCCTGGCCCTCACCGGAGCTGCTGGCCACGGAGATGGTACTGATGGCCAGTGTTGTTTTGGAGCTGGTGGCCAAGGTGCTGCTGGGACTGGAGGTCGCTGTGGGTGCAGGAGAGCTGGGAGCAGGAGTGGGGCTGGGGGGCACGGACAGGGATGGGACCGGATCTGCCTTGGAGTTGGGTGGATGAGTCGTGGAGTTGGGCACAGCTGAGTGGGATGGAGATGGTGCCATGGTCGTGCTGGAAGTTGTCATGGATGAAGAGGGTGTTGTAGTCATGTTGGATGGAGGTGCTGTCGTGGTCGTGTTGGATGGAGACGCTGCAGGGAGAGGTGGTGTTGTGGTCATGCTGGATATTGAAGGTGTCACGGGTGCTGTTGAGCCTGCAGTGCTGGAGGAAGATGATGATGTGGCTGCGCTGGGAGAAGATGCCCGAAGTGTCACTGTGCTCGCTGGAGATGATGCTGTGGGTAGGTTGGCTGGATGCACACGGGTGCCAGGCGTGGATGAAGACATGCTGGGTGTCTTCAAGCTGGTGGCTGCAGCTGAGCTGGATGGAGATGATGACATGGTTGTCCCCGTGCTGTTGTCCGTACTGTTCCTGCTGCTGTCAGGTCCCAGCCCTAAAGCATGGAGGAGGTGGGGGGTCAGCAAGGACACAGTGGGACCACAGGCAGGGCCCTGGGAGGGACAGCAGTGCCCGCCCAGCTCCCGGCCTCACGGTGTGTGTTTTCCAGGTGGTTTTACCAGAGAGAGAAGGCCCAGAAACCTGGAATTTAGCCAGTATGGGATCCCAGCAACCCAGGCTGAGGAAGAGCCTCTCAATCCTGAGCCACGGGGACGAGCAGAGTGGCTCAGTAGTGGTGGCCACGTGCACAGGGACATGTGCCAGCCTGGCCCTCGTGGCACCCACTGGACTCTCCGGGGCCAGCCCGTGAGAGGGGCTCTGCTGGGGCCACCTGGGACGTGGCAGCGCTGGCCAGGCAGTGCCACCAGTGCCCTTACCCGCCCAACCCTGTTTGCACAACAGGAGGAGCAGGTCCAGCCCAGCACCCAGTGCCAGCACCCAGGGCGGTGCCGGGGGGACCCCACAACCACCAGCCCCACCAGGACAGGCCACCCAGCTGCCACCCTGTGCCAGGATGGCTACGAGCCCAGGGCCGAGCACCCAGCGCTGGGTGCCAGCTCCTGTGCCGAGATGGGTCAGACGAGGCACCCCAGGGTGCAAAGGGGGGGTTCGGAGGCCCAGGCTGGAAATGGGGGGGCCACGGCACAGCGTGGCCCGCAGTGGCACAGGGTACTGGGGTGCTCGGCCCCCGGCGTGCCGAGGCGGTGCCGGGACACCCACAGCACCGCGAGCACCAGCCGGCCCGGCCGGTTTGGCAGCACCGGGGCCTCATCCTGCCCCGCGGTGCTGCCGGCACGGGAGGAGCCTCGTGCTGGCCCCTTGCTCGGTAAGCCCCCTGGGGAGGATGAGGGCGGGGGGGCTACCGTCCCCAGCGGCCTGCCGGGACCCTCGGGCAGCGGCTGTAGCCCCCGCTCTCCCCGCCGTGCCACCGGACTCCGGCTGCCCCGGGCAGGGCTGGATCCGCTCCAGGACCCCCGGGTCCCGGGAGGCACAGGGACCCGCTCCCTCCCGGAACAACCCCCGCGCTCCGGTGCTGCAGGACCGGAAGGGGTGTGTGTGTGTGTGCGGGGTGGGGAAACCACCCACCCACCGCCCGGTACCTCCGGGAAGCAGCCGGCCCTCCCGGTGCTGCGGGGTGCACAATTCCCGCCCCCCCACCCCCCAATTAGTGCCCTCAGGACCCTCCCCGGTGCCCCGGTACCTGCAGCGAGCAGGGCAGAGGCGCAGCAGAGCAGCAGGCGGAGGGTGCCCCGGGCCATGCCGCCGCCCCGGGCCCGATCCGCCGCCGCCGCCTTTATCCGCCCCGGGGGAGGCGAAGGGGGGGGGGGGCTAGAGGGGGGGCGACCCGGCCCGCGGCGCCCCCTGCCGGCCCCTGCCCGCGCCGCACCCCCGGGGACCCCCTCCCGGGAGCAACCCCCCCCCCCCGAACCGGGAGAGTCAGCACCATCCCGGGGGGGGGGACACAAGGGGCTGGGGGACACACCTGGGGATGCGGAGGGATGGAGAGCTGGGGATGTGAGGACACGAGGACAAAGGGAGGTGGGGAAATGGGGACAACAGGATGTGGTGGGACGGGTCCCTGGGGATACAGGGGATGTGGGAAACTTGGGGACGTGGAGACCTGAGGACGCGGGTACTTGGGGACACAGGGATGAAGGGACAAAGGGGTCTGGGCACGCGGGGACACAGAGACATATGGATGTGGGGACTTGGGGACATCGAGATGCCAGGGCTTGGCCATGCCAGGACACAGGGGCTTGGGCACACGGGGACACAGGGACACCGTGGGGGCCACGGGCTCCGCCGCGGGGAGCGGGGGGTGCCGGGGCGGCACATCCGGGGCGCAGCCCGGCCGCGACGGGGCCGTTTCCACGCGGTGGGGAAGGTGCTTCCTCCCGGCAAACCGCAGCCACCCGGCACCGCGCTGGGTCCCCAGGGAACCCAGGCACCCCCACAGCACGGCCCCGGTGTGCCGGGTCCCCCAACAACCCCCCTAGACTGCGTCTGGGACGGTCCTGGGTGCTGGCACGGCACGGCACGGCTGGAACCGGCCAGGGCTGCCCGGTGGCAGCCGGGGCGACCTTCCTGCTGTCGGTGCCACCGTCCCCAGACGCTCCGGGGAACGGGGATCCGTTCCAGGGGACGGAGCGGGGACCAGGCCGCGCAGGTGGGGGATGTGGAGGAGGAGCGGTGGCGGTGCCGGGAAGCCGAAGCCGGCGGCCGAAGCCCGGGGAGAAGCCGCCGAGGTCCGGCCTCACCGGGGCCCAGCCCGGCGCTGTGGGGTGACCCCAGAGCGCTATGGGGGTGTTGGTGACACCACCCCCCCCAATGGAGATACCAGCCACCCCAAGGGGTCTGGCAGGAACAACAGCCGGGACAGAGCCACAGCAGGAACCAGCCAGAAGGGGCTGCCCCCACCACGTCCCCTCCCGCGGGGAACCCCGCAGCCCCAGGGGACCCCCAATAACCCGAAATCGCACCGAAGAACCCCCCAGTAACCCCACAAACCCCCCCAAGAAAGCCCCAGTAACTCTCCCCAAAGAACACCCAGTAACCCCAGCACACTCCCCCCTCCCTACCACCCAAACTCCTCCCTACCACCCCACCTCCCCCCACCCGCAACACCCTCCAGCACCCACAACCAACCTCAGAGCACCCCCAATACCCCCATGAACCCCCCCCCCCCCGGACACTCAGATCCCCCACCCCGACAAAGGCGGGGGTTACCCCATAGCCCTTTCCTGCACCCCACACCCCTCCCCTCCGCCCCCCACCACCCCCCAGCCCCTCATCACCGCCTCAGCCCCCCCGGCAGCCCTCACCCGCACCCCCCCCCTCAGCCTCCCGCCCCAAGATGGCAGCCGGGCCGGCCGCGCCGCTTCCTGCCCGCGCCAGGCCCCGTCCGTCCCCCCTTCCCCGGCGCAGCAGACAGCCAGAACCGCTTCTCCATGGCGAAAGGAGGGGGGTTTTACTGGGGGCCTGAACTGGAATGTCTCGGGCGCGACATCGGGGGGGGGTGAGGGGTGGGGAGGGGGGGTGGGGGGGGGCGGCCCGTGCTCCCCCCCCCCCTCCAAGAGTCCGTTGGCGGGGCGGAAAAACGTCCCCGTTCTTTCTCCCCCCACCCCCACATTCCCCTCACACCATCAGTCCCGGCGGGGGGGGGGGCCCATCAGTCCGTAGCCGGGCCCCCCATTTGAGGGGAGGGTGGGAAGGTTGAGGGGAGCCCCCCACTCCCGGGCCGGGGGGGTCAGTAAGCCGGCACCTGGTGCTGGTGCTGGGGCAGGAGCTGGCAGCCGCTGTTGACGTGGCTGAGAACCTTCTGCTTGAGCTGGGCGACCTGCTCCCGGAGCAGGCTGGCGGTGGAGGCCAGCTCCGTGTTCTGGCTCTTGAGGCTCTTCACCTTCTCCTCCAGGCGGGAGATCCGCTCCAGCTTCCTCTTGCGGCATTTGGAAGCGGCGATACGGTTCCTCAGCCGCTTTCGTTCCGCCTTGATACGCTCCTGCGTGTCCATGTCGATGGGGGAAAGCGGGGGGCTCTCCCCGAAGCTCGGAACCTCCGGGACGATCTGAGGTTCGTCTTTTAAAGGCGGAGGAGGCGGCGGCGGCGGGAGCCGAGGAGGCGGCGCGGCGAAGGGGCCGGGGTCGGCGGCGTAGCTGACGGCCGGGTAGCTGCTGAGGTTGGCGTAGACCGGCGGCTCCGGGGCCAGGCCGGCGGCGGGCAGCTCGCCCGCGCTGCCGCCCCCTCCGCCGCCGCCTCCCGCACCGCCGCCTCCCGCGCCGCCGCTCCCCGCCGCGCCGCCGCCCAGCTGGTTCTGCTTGTGCAAGTCCTCCAGCGCTTTCACGAAACCCTCGGCGAATTCCTGCTCCTCGGAAGCCGCCGCTTTGGGATAGAGGAACTGGCCGCTGGTGGGGGTGGTGGTGACCAGCCCGTTGGACTGGATGATGAGCCGCTCCAGCTCCGGGGAAGCCAACTTCAGCAGCCCCAGCTCGGCCGAACCCAGCAATCCCGCCGCTTCACCGCTCGGGGCTTTCAACGCCGCCGCCACCTGCTCCGGTAAGGCCATGCCGAGCGCATCCTTCTTCATCATGCTGCCGCCGGGGAAGGGCAGGAGGAGCCCGCTGCTGCCGGAGGACGGGGCGAAGCCGCTGCCGAGGCCGCTCAACACATCATCATGGTAGAAGGGTGTTTCCATCCTCCTCCCCCGCCCGGCTGCGGGGGAAACGGGGCCGGGGCGGGGGGGGGAAAAGGGACCGGGGCGAGCGCGGCGCCGGGGGGGAGGGGAAGGGCGGGGGAGGGGGCGCCGGTGGCACCGGCGGCGCAGCCCGCTCCTGCGCGCGCACACACGCGTCTGGCGCCGCGGCCGCCGCCGCCGCGCTTTAAATACCCGGCGCCGCGGCGGTGACCTCACCACGTCCGGCCCCGATTGGCTGCAGATGACGTCCTCGCGCCGCCTTCCTTTGCATAAAGGAGGCGGGGCCGGGGAGGCGGGGCCACGCCCACCGCTGGCTCCGCCGTTGCCGCGGCAACCGGCGGGTAAACGGGACAACAGCGCGAGGGCCCCTGGGCTGACGTCAGGGCGGGGGAGGCGCGGTCACGTGGCCGAGGGGCACAAAGGGAGGGGCGGGCACCGGTACCGGGCACCGGCTGAACCGGGGCGGGCACCGGAGCAGCCGAGCCGGGACCCTGCGGCGGCCTCACCGGACCGGCAGCGGGGCTAGACGGTGCCCGGGCACTGCTGAGCCCGCCTGCCCGGTGAAACGGGGCCGCCACGGCCCCCGGCACCTCACCGTGCCACGGCTTGTTCCCCCGGTGTTTGGCGCCGGCGCGTCCCGGTAGCACTGGGGCTCGCGCCGTGCTGGCTGCGGCCGAGCCCAGCGCCGCGGCACCGTGGGTCAAACCGGCCCGGTCGCCCCGCCCCTCCCCTCGACCCCCGCTCAACCGGGAGCGGGGAAGGAGTTAAGCGGTGGCAACGGCGGTGGCGGCGCTGACGTCACAGCGCCCAGCCCGCGGCGGCTGAGGGGGCGGACCGCGTCACGCCTGACGTCACCGGTCCCCGCGTGCAGCCGCCGCACCGGGGGAGGCAGCGCCAGCCGTAACCCCCGGTAACCCCGCCGTGATCCTCCCGCACCGGCGGGATGCGGCCCCCTCGGCTCAGGCCCCGGGGTCCCGGCACGGCGGGGGCCGTGGGGACACGCGCGGGGGCGGCGATGACGCTGAACCGCCCCTAATTGCATCCAGATGGTTCCGGGGCTGCGCTAATGAGGGCGATAAATCAGCGGGGGGACCCGGTGTGTCCCCGTGCTGGCGGTGCCGGTGGCAGCTGTGCCTGCGTCCTGTCCCCTCGGGGTGGGCAGCGAGGGGTCCCTGCCCCGACTGGCACGATGTGGGGACGATGTGGGGACAGTGGGGCACGCTGGGCATGGGTGACATCCCAGCCAGCCTGTGAGGCCAAGACACGCAGTGGGGACACTACAGCTCGAGGGGACCGTGACCAGTGGGACTTCCCCCTCCCTACCACAGCTGCACTTGATTAAATCCCAACTCATCCCAGTTGATTAAATCCCAAATAAACCCGAGCGCAGCCAAGCCCGGTGCTGGGGTCCCCCCGTCCTTGTCGACCCTGGTGTCCTGCCCCAGGAGGGTGGCAGTGCTGGTGTCCCCAAGGTCTTGGTGCTCCCAGGTGAAGCCACCGTCCCTGCTTCCGCTCCAAACCCGTCATTAGGGCGCGGCTGGACCAGCAGGTTCAGACTTTCCGTCATGACAAAACCCAAGAAGTGAAGGACAAGGCTGAGGAGGGGGGAAGGGGTCACACAGGGACCTCAGGGGTCTGTCCCCACCACAGCTCAGGGGACACGTGGCTGCCTGTCCCCTCCCCGCGACGAAATGAGAACCAGCTTGGGCTGAAGGTGCTTGAATCAGTTGCAGGGAGGAACGAAGTGGCCCTGGAGCCTCCTTGGAAGAGGGGCTGGCTGGTGGCCAGGGACAGGAGCCACCAGGCAGGGACATGAGCCACTGGCCAGGGACACGAGCCACCAGGCAGGGACACGAGCCACTGGCCAGGGACACGAGCCACCAGGCAGGCCCAGCTGCCTGCACAGCCCCAGCATCCTGAGGTTCCCAGCACCCCAAAACTCCCAACACTCCCATCCCATCACCACAGCTGCTGGGCCCACATGTCCCTTGTCCCCAAACCCGAGCCACCACAGGTTGCCTGGCCGGTGGCAGCCCTGGTGCCCGGGGCGAGCTGGCAACTTCATTTTCTTAATGAGGGTTTAACGAGGCTGATGATTCAGTGGCCCTTTCCGTCCTCCCGGTTGGGCAGACCCATGGGCAGTGGGGACAGTCCCCAGTGTGGTGGCAGTGGCACCTCGGGTGGGGGCTGGTGGCTGAAGCTGCTATTCCTGGAGGTGTCGGGACCCAGCGCGGCCCCTGGGCACCCCCTGAGTCACGCTGAGCAGCAACACCTGCCAGCTGGGATATATTTACCCGGGAGCAGCCGGCCAGGATTTGGGATGAGCCTACGGTGCCACCACCAACCACACCACGAGCCTCCACATTCACCGGGGCAGCCTCGGAGCACGGCAGGTCCCCACAAAACCCCTTCCATTCCCCCAGCCCCAGTAGGACCATTCCCAGTGTGCGACCAGCTCCATGACACCAGCAATTCCTGATCCTGCTCCCACCAGGATCCAAGCTGCCCCAGCACCAACTGGATCCAAACCGAGACGGCCCACGAGGATGCACCCGCATCCCCCTGCCCTCCCACCACACTGAGCCCCCAAAACCAAACCAAAGGGACCAAGCAGGAGAGCATCTGGCACCCCGGGATTTGCATCACGGGCACTGGAGGAACCATCTCTTAGTCATCACCACGGGGAAGGGAGAGAGGAACCGAGCCGGGAAAACAAGAAGTCACCGGTTGCCGCCGATCCCCGCGGGGCCGCGGGGGCCTCCGACAATCAAACCCAAGAATTAAATGAAGAAAAAAAAAAATAGAGAAAGAAAGAAAGAAAACACATTTAAAAAGGAAAAAGGAGGAGGAGGAGGAGGGCCTGACGTGTATTTTTAGTCGCTTAGCACAGCTCTGAAGTATTTGGGCAGCCACTCCCTCCGCGGCGCAGGCGGCTGCTGGGTAACTATTCCTGTGCCGCCTCCTCCCCGGCAAAGCACCCAGTCGTGACTCACGGTGCCCCTGCCACGGTGCCAGTGACACGGGCCTGCAGCTGCCACCAGCCTGGCCACCCCAAAAACATCAGGGGAAAGGAGCCAGGAGGGTTTCCAGGGTGGCTTTTTGCTGGGTCTTCCCCCCCCCTTCCCCTGCCCCAGCCCGTCTTTCCGGCCGGGACGCGTTGGCTCCCACCCACGCCGGCAGCGAAGCTCAGGCCTCTTTCCTCCTCTCTGGTTGTTGCTTTTATCTCACTCCTCCCTGTTCTTGGTTGGGTTTTGTTGGGGTTTTTTTTATTTTCAGCTCGCTTCCCCATACACCAGCCCCAAACTCTCAGGGGTTTTTCGGGGCAGAAAGACCCAAAACCACCAGTGAGCGTCACCTCGATGCCACCCCTGGAGTTGGGGTCCTCCCAACCTGCTGCAGGTGACCCTGCCCACAGCAGGGAGGTGGGAACCTGATGATCTTTAAGGTCCCTTCCAACCTTCACCCATTTCCATGAACCTGCTGCAAAGCATGCCAGGCCAAAACAGAAGGTGGAAAAAGGAAAAGGGGGAGGGCAAACAGGGAAGGCTGTGAAAGCCCCTGGTTGTAATTAAATCTAAGAACTTAATGAGCTCCAAGGCCAGCGTTGCCAGGAGATAAGAGGCACTTGGAGGACTCTACCCTGAGCTGAAGCCAAAGGTCCCATTGTTGTGGTGAAGATTTATCTGGTTGGAACAGACCCGAAATCCAGACACCACTGCAGCCGTTTCCTTTTCCACCAGCCCCAACACGTGGAGTTTCTGCAGCTGGAGGGACACGGAAGGGAGGGAGCAGGTTGGGAAGAGGAAAGTCTGACACAGGACTCAGCCCAGGGCTTTGTGAAAATGCCACAGGGGTGTTGAGACCAAATTTCCAGGAGGGAGGACACGGGTGCCCTGTTCCCACTGCTGGGATGTGGCTCCTTGGCAGCAGCCAGCTCGCCTGGGATGGGGATGGAGCTGCTGGATCAGGCTGGAAAAGGGGTGGTGGAGAACCTGTGGCTGCTGTTGGAAACCAAAATTTACCCCATGTGGGGATTTCTTGGTTGTCCCAGGGCTGGAGCAGGGTTGGGCAGGGCTCGGTGTCACAGCAGAGAGAGGGAGGCAGTTTGTACAGGTGGGTGATTTATTCCTACTCCCCACTGTTCTAGAAACATTAAAAAAATAAGTCTCTATAAAAGCATGTTCTGGACTCGTTTTCTCATGACAGTGGGGATGGCAGAGCAGCCTTCAACATGGGAATCAGTTGTAAAAAAAACCCAAAACCAAAACCAACACAACAACCCAACCAAAACAAGCCACAACATCAGTTTTTCCCCTCAAATCCAACTCTTTCGTTCATTCAGGGGGTCGAGCCACATCCACTGCCACTTTCTCCCCCTCTCTGCCCCAAAGCAGACACTTAATTTGGGATATTCTGTGGGTGCATTTTGCTCATGGGACCCTGCATCTCACAGGATGGAAGACTGGAGCAACCCAACCTGGGAATTCCCAGGAGCTTGAAGCTACAGGAGGCAGAGGCTGGTCTGTGTCCACAAGGAAAGATAATTAATGACTAGAAAAGGAAATTACAAGTACAGTGAAGTCAATCATCAGGTACCAGGAGAAATGAGCTTGGGAAATCTTCTTGGGAGTTTGGGATTTCATGTTGCTGGCACAAGGGAAAGAGTTTTCAAAGTGGGAAAGGGGGAGGGAAATAAATCAACTCAACAGCTTGGCTGCTTTTTGGGATCATGGAGAGTCAAAGGGCAAAGCAGCTCCTGCCAGAAAACAAAGAAAAGCCTTTCCTTTAAAGGAGACTTCCAATCTGAAGTCAAATTAGTAATGTGCTAATTGGGAAACCCTCCTTTATCACAAAGCTTGGACACAGCCCTTGGAAATGCAACATTCATCCCAAGTTCTCCCTGAAGCCCCAGGAGACACAACTGACCAGCCAGAAAGAAAAGCAACAGCTTCAAAGTTTGTCTTGAAAAAAAAAACAACAACCCAAACCCTTAAGGCTGCTCCTGTAAAGACACAATATCCTCAAGTTCAGCATTTTTTTAACCAAAACACTCAGATCTGTTACAAATGCAACAAGTTTTCAAGTATTCAAAAATAAAATAAGAATATTCCAAACAATCCAGAAAGCTTTTGCCTTCCTTCTTACACCAATCTTGGAAATGAAACCATTAAGCAGTGCCCTCCCTCTCAGGAGAAGGTAGAAATTAGGTCCTTCACCACGAATGATTTTTTTTTTTTTCCAATATTTCCAATGACTTTGCTGACTATCAGGAGGGAATGAAGTCCCCTTTCCCAGCTTCAGTTGTGTGGGGTTTCCAAAATGACACGATTCGGGCACGGAGCAGCTGATGGAGGAGCAGAAAGGGAACTTTTTTGAACAGGTGGCAAATCCTGAGGTGATAAAACCCACAAGGTGTGGTGGCACTGTCCCCCCCAGCCAGGGCCCAGCCAGCCCCTCTCACTGTTTTGCTGCTTGTCTGCCTGGCTTTTTTTCCTGCTGGCCTCTTCCACTGCCTGGGATTCCTCTGCCACGGCCACCAAAGACACCTACAGGGGAGAAAAGCAAGAGCAGAGATGTGACAGTGTCACTGCAAGTCACCAAGGTCTCCCATGGAAGTGCTGGAACCAAGGAAGTGGCTGCCCCATCCCTGGAGGTGTTGAAGGGCAGGTTGGATGGGGCTTGGAGCAACCTGGGCTGGTGGGAGGTGTCCCTGCCCATGCAGGGGGGTTGGATCTAGATAATCTTTGAGGTCCCTTCCAAACCATTCCATAGTCCTATGATCCACCCTGCAGCCACCTCCACAGAAGGCAGACCCCAAGGAGACCCAGTGTGGGCACCAGAGCTTCTCCAGAGCCCTCTGCTCTGGCTGCTTCACTAGATGTTCCTCAACCAGAGGGAAAACCAAAACCAGCTCCTACCCCTGCCCTCCTGGGATGCTCGAGGGGCTCCCAGCAGAGCCTGGGTTTGGCAAAGCCAAGAAGTAAAAGATTCCCAGTGTCAGAAACAATAATCCTTTCAACTGTGTGCACAATTATAGCTTTCCTTCTGCCTGCTGGCCTCTCAACAAGATTGTCCTGCCTTTTTTTTTTTTCTTTCCCCTCCTCCCTTCATGTCTCAGTAATGAGAGCCAAACCTTCTTAGCTAATTAGCAAATGCTGAAGCTTCCCTTTAAAATATTCCATCAGCACATCAAAACAGCAGGGAACTCCACCTCAAACACAGCCCAGCTCTGCTCTCCAGGTGGATATTTCCACAGCAGAGAAAACATTTCAGCTTAAATGTTTGTCCAAAGAACCAGATCCAGAAAAAAAGGAAAGAAAGAAAACAACAACAACAACCAAAAAAAAGGAGCTGCTCTGCCAAGTGCTTTGGACACTGAAAAGGGGAAAGAGGAAAAATAAAGACGCCTTCAGATTTGTAAAGGTCACTTTTTGCATGCTTGGAGCTTCCAGGAGGCAGCAGGAATCCCTGGGGTTTTTTTCCCCCCCCTTTCACAAATCCCTGGGAAGTCAAAGAGGCTGCAGGTCCCAACCTGGTGTGATTCCTGGTGTGAATCCTGCCAGGAATTCCTTCCCCAGCAGAGGGGTTTGGCCGCTCAGTCCCCAGGGCTCCTCTGGAAATCCAAGATTTCCTGGGTGAAGCCCAACTCTGATCCCTCAAATTACCTATTTTACCCCCTAACTGGCCCATTTGAGTCCCAAATTGGCCCTTTTGAACCCCCAAATGGTCCATTTTCACCCTTAGCAGCCTTTTTTAACCCTAAAATTGCCCATTTTGACCTCCAAACGGCCCATTTTTTGCCCCCAAATTGGCCCCTTTGAACCCCAAAATCATCCATTTTGTCCCAGAAATAGATTTGAAGCTCCTGCTGTGAGAGCAACCCCAGGGCTGGGCATGGTGACCTCAAAAGGGAATTGCAGAAATGTGGCTGGAGGAAGGAGCAGGGAAGGAGAGAAATGACTCAGAAAGGGGGAGAAAGACCTCAAAAAAGGGGGGAGAAACAGGTCAAAAAAAGGGGAAGAAACAGGTCAAAAAAAGGGGGAGAAACAGCTCAGAAAAAGGGGGAGAAACAGCTCTCAGGCTTCCAGTGGGACAATTTGGGGAGAAAAAAAAGCAAATCCATCCCCCAGCTGAAGTGCTCCAAGATCACCCAACCCCATGAAGTGGAGCAGGGAAGGAGGAGCTGTTTTGGTGACCTATTTCTTCCCAAGTGGCAACCTCCCCTTTATCAGAACCATGAATTATTCATGTGGAGCAGGAGGAACACAAACCCTTGGAGATATATATATATATATATATATAAAAGAAATAAATCAAGAAGCCAGGAGATCAAAAGCCCCATTAGAATGGGAGGGAAGATGATGGGTTTTGTCTCCCTGCCACAGTCAGAGCCCAGTCTATTTTCAAACAGACTTGCCAGTTGTTTCCCTATCAGATCCCAGTTTTCCAAGGAGCCAGGAGGGGTAGGAACAGTCACATTCAGACTCTCTCAAGCTCCTGCCCAACCCCAGGAATGAGGAAGGCACATCCCTGGTACAAATCCTCCCTGCTCCTTGGCAAGAGGTTCTCCCACAAATCAGGCAACACACTCATCTCAAGCAGAAGCAGCTCCAGCTTCTTCCCAAACCCAATCCTGGCTTCGAAGCTGAGACCGGGAGTTGTTCCCTGGGACATAAAAAGGCAGGGATGGCTGGAAAACACCTCAGGATTGTTACCTCTTCCAGCACCTCCAATCCCACGACCCTTCTGTTGCTTCTGCTGCTGCATCCCACCACGGCCTCTGCCCTTGGACACCACCTCTTCCTTCACCATGTCGATGATCTCGTCGGGAATCCGCAGGTATTTGATGGTGCTGCCACGGATGTAACACTCAGGCATCCTCCAGAACTTGTCTCCATCCTGTTGGGGAAGCAAGGAGTTGGGCACTGGACACCAAACTGGGGGGGTTTTTGGATCATTTCTGGAATGTTCCCATCACTTCTGGAGAGCGTGGCTGTTCTGCCAAGAGTTTCTGAGCTTCTTTTTGTCATTAGCTGCCAAAAAAACCCACCCCAAAACTCCAGTGGTTTTTCCTCCCCAACACGTAACCCTGGTGATGACAACAACCCTACAAGCTGGGGGAGGGGGGAACTCAGCCACCAGCTTCAGTTTGTTCTCTGATTGCCTGAAGGACACACAGAAAACGAAGGAAGAGGCTGAGGAACCAAGGACTGTATTTTTCAACCTGATCAAGTCAAAAAAAGGTCCCTCCCTGCCCATGTAGGGGGGGGGGGGCTGGACTAGATGACCTGTAAAGGTCCTTTCCAAGCCCACACATCATTCTGTGATTCTATATAAAATGGGAATTGAAAGTGGGATGAGAGAGGTGAGGGTGGGGAAGTTACAACCAGCTCCAGGGAACCAACTATGGCATGAAAAAAGCTGCAGCAAGAGACGTGAGCAGGGCCTGGATCTTCTCCTCAGCTGGGAGTCACCCCACTCCTTCCCTCCCCTCTGGGGTGGGGATGGAGCAGGCAGGGCTGGAGCCAGCTGGCTGTGGGGTGTGTGCCACCCCAGCATGGAAACAGCCACTCTGGGGACAACAAGGACCTCCCAGATCCTTCTCTCTCTTCAAAATGAAAGGATTTCGCTGGGCTGCTGCAGAGCAGCCCCCCCTGGGGAGACACAATCCCAGGGCTTTCCTGGTGGGAAGAGGAACAAGTGTCCAACAACAACTCAGCGTCTCCTGATGTCACCAGGGGGAGGGACAGGGACCCAGGGACAGGGACCCCACCCCCTCAGCTCCATCTGGGATGGCTGGAACCCAGCAATTCCCAAGCAGGCTTCCCAGAGGAGCAGGGCGGCCAAGAACGCCTCGTTCCTCCTCTCCTGAGATACAATCATTGGTTCCAACACCTCCCCCCCTCCCTCAACTCCAAGACACACACCCAGGAGTTATTTGGGGCAATTCTGCCTGTACGGGCAAGTCCCTGGTGCACAAGACGAGACAGAAACAATCCTCTCCCAAAAGGACACCCAGAAAAACCCCACCCTGCCTGGGATCTGCCTCCTTGGCTGGGGATGAGGGAGGGGACGGAGCCAGAGGCTCCTGCGCTTCCTCGTTCCGGTCTCCCCGGAGTAAACAACCCCCTCCCCGGGGCCGGGGCTGCCGTTCCGTGCCATCTAGTGGCCAGTCCCCACCAGTACCACCAGTACGGCGGCTGCAGCTCGGATTCGGAGGCGTGTGGGTGTTTCCGAAGGGGCAGGGGAAGAGCCCGGGTGCGGTGCGGAGCCAGGAGCCCCGCAGGTCCCTCTCACACCTCGCTCGAGGTGTTGGCTCCATCACACCGACACCCAAACCTGCCTCCCTGCCACCCAAAACCTTCCTGGTGTGGAAACAAGATGGTTTTGGGGGGGGTTTCCAAAGAGGTGGGGTGTGGGTTTTTATCAGAAGACTGAGGATTTTTTGCCAGTCTGTGATGTTCCAGGGATAGAGCAGGAACAGCAGAGATCCACCTGGCTGGGAGGGACAAAACCAGGTATATCTGAGGGAGGTCAAACCCTGTGTCAGGATCTTCTGGAGCCCCTGTGGTCAAGGGCAAGAGTAGCAGAGGGAGCAGAGCCCCAGACCCTTGGCTTGATGTGGAGAAACGAGGTTAAGAAAAGGTAAAGAATGAAATGAGCACAGGGTTGGAAGCAGAGCTGGCTCCATCCTCGGGACCCCCAGCTCAGCCCTGTGTCAGGGGGGTCCAGCAGCCCCCCCCACAAGGGGGTCCAGCCCCTCCTTTCCTCACAGGAATGACAAATCACTGTATTCAACCTGCACTCCAGGCAGAAGTCACAGCCCCACGGGGGTGGTGGCCTCTGGGCTGCAGCAGAGCCAGCCCAGCTGGAGGCTGGAGCTCCCTCCGGGATCCTCCCCGGGGGGCCGGGGGGGCTCAGCCTTACCCGGGAGGTGCAGATGACTTCCCGCAGGTTGATGTTCATCCAGTTATCACAGCTCACGAGGTGCCCGTTGTACGTTTCCCCGTTCTTCAGCTCCACCAGCTGCAAAGAGACGGGAGTCACAGGGGCGGGGGGGGTGGGGGGGGGGGGGGAAGGGGCGGTCCCGGTGTCCCGGCACCGGGGAACCTGAGGGCCGGGCCTCGGGGCTGAGCCGCGCGGCAGGGACTCACCATGGGGTGGTTCTGAGCCGTCTTCAGGAGGGACAGGGGCAGCTGCGGGAGGAAGAGAGAAGCCTCAGTGATCGGGACGCCCACCGGGACACCGGCCCCGCGACCTCAGGCGGCGGGGAGAAGCCAACGGGGCCCCCCCGAGATCCCCGGGACCCCCCCAGATCCCCGGGCCCCCCCCTTCCCAGGTCCCCAGGCCCCCCCCAGATCCCCGGGCCCCCCCCTTCCCAGGTCCCCAGGCCCCCCCCAGATCCCCGGGCCCCCCAGACCCCCAGGCCGCCCCCCAGATCCCCGGGCCCCCCCCCCAGACCCCCGCCCCCCCCCCAGGTCCCCGGCCCCCCCCCCCCCAGACTCCCGGGGCCCTCCCCAGATCCCCAGGCTCCCCCGAGACCCCCGGGCCCCCCAGGCCGCCCCTCACCATGGTGCCGGTGCCGGTGCCGGTGCCGGAGGCCGCTCAACCCGCCCCCGGCCCCTCACGGAGCCAATCAGAGCCCAGCGCGGCCCCCGCGGAGCCAATCAGAGCCTCGGGTCGTAAAGCAGCGCCGCTCCCCGGTCCGCGCTTTTTTTTTTTACGACACAGCCGCAAATGGCGGAGTTGCCGGTTTCCCCGGGGGACTCGGCGGGACCTCCCGGTACCCGCGGGTCCAGGCCCCGGGGCCGCGCTCTCCCGAAGTCCTCCCGGGGGTGAGGAGAGCGTCGCGCTGAGTGCTTTGTAAAGGTTTAATCCGGAGCCCCTCAGGCTCCCCCAGCCCCGGGGGGCGCCGGTTAACGGCGAAGAAACGCGGGGCCCGGCCCCGCGGCCCGGCCCGCCGAGCAACTCCCGCCCCGGCGGCTGAGGCGGCAGGGGCCGCTCTAGCGGGCGGGGTGTGCTCGGTGGGCTCTGCGGGGCCGCTCTAGGCAGCGGGGCGGAGCGCAACTCGGTGGTGGCGGGGCGGGGCCGCGCTCGGTGCGGGGCGGGGGCGGCGGCGGCGGCGGCGGGAGCGGAGGGGACGGGACCGGACGGAGCCGAGATGGAGAAGCCGCGGCGGGCGGTGGTGGTGACCGGTACGAGGCTGAGTGAGGGGACCAGGGGGATCCTTGGGGGGATGGGGGGGGGGTTGGAGGACTCTGAGGGAGGCCGGGGGGCCATGGGGGGGGGGGGGACCCTTTACCTGAGGTAGGTGTGAGGAGGGGGTGATGGGGGACCCCTTCTCTGAGGTGAGTGAGAGGGGTGGGTGGTCGGGAGCTGCTGGGGGGAGGGTCCTGTCCCCTCCAGGGGTGGTTCGGGTGGACCCTGGGGGGCTGCCCCTTGTGTGGGCTGATAAACGGGAGCCCTGGGGATGGAGGGAAGGGCCCGGGGGGGGGGGGATGTTGTTTGGTGAGGGGCTTTGCAGCACCTTTCCTAACGCTTTGGCCGCGCAGGGGGGGCTTTGGGATCCCCCTCTCCCAGCCCTGCTCCTCCCCAAGGGGGAGGGAAGGAAGGGGTCTGGGTCTTCCCAAGGAATGGGAAGAACAGCTGGGAGGCAGGAAGGGGGATAACATTTCCTCACTGACCGCCCCATTCTGAGCCGCCAAGGTGTGGAAGTCATTCTCAAAAATCCCCCACTCGGCGCGGCAGGAGCCAGGGAAAGAATAAGGGAGGGAATGAAAAGCCCCTGAGCCTCGGGTGAGAGCACGTCAGGCTCCTTTCCCCGGGGCACAAAGGCTGGCTTGATTTGTGGGGAAGGCAGTTCTGTGACAAATGGGGAGCTTGCTCAAACTATTCAGGTCTCCCCCCTCCCCAGCAGCTGAAACTGAGGCCGTTTGAATAGCAGGGCTGAGGGGCTCCTTGCTGGAGCAGCTTTCATTGGAGGCAAAGTGTCTCTGGGCAGGGAGCAGGCTTGGAGAGGGGAGAAGCAGGTGGCAAATCCTGCCATTCCCAAACAAATCCTGCCATTCCCAAACAAATCCTGCCATTCCCAAGCCCCTCTCTGGTGCTGAGGGGCCACACTTGGCTGTGACTAAAGAGAAAACTTGTGTCAGTAAATGCTCTGCTGCTCTCAAAGCTTCTCCTCTCCCTCATTTTTCCCTGTTTTTAGGGAAATCTGGTGCTAAAGTGCAGGTAGATCTTGTCAGATCTACCTGTATTTCATTACCTGTGGTGGATGTGATGCTTAAATTCCTTTTTGAAACTAGCAGTGGGTTTGTGTTGCTGTGTGTGCTCAGTGAGGTGAAGGAGTCCTGGTCTGTGTAGTCTCTTCTTTTTTTTTTTTTTTAGAACTCTTTAAGGAGATAATCCTGTAAAGATCTCTGTGACTGCTGAGCCTTGGAAGGCCCTGGTGTGGATGTGGAGCAGCTCCACTTTTGGAGCACAGGTCTAACAAGGAGCAGCTGAGGGAACTGGAGAAAAGGAGGCTGAGGGGAGATCCCCTCCCTCAGCTCCCTGAGAGGAGGTTGGGATTGGTCTCTTTTCCCAAGGAATGAGGGATAGGACAAGAGGAAGTGGCTTCAAGTTGCCCAGGGGAGGTTTAGATTGGAGATTAGAAGAAACTTCTTCACTGAAAGGGTTCTGCATCCTCCTGCCTGGGGAGGTGGGGGATTCACCATCCCTGGAGGTGTTTCAAAGTGCTGAGGGACGTGGTGCAGCACTGGACTGGGGAGAGCTGGGTTAATGGTTGGTAGAGCTGAGTTATGGTTGGACTCGGGTCTTTTAAGGTGTTTTCCAACCACAACAGTTCTGTGAACTCCTGGGCAGGCTGGGTGGAGTTTGGTGCTGCCGGCAAAGTTGCTTATCTCCTGCAGGAGAGATAAGAGGAGGGATCTGTGGGGGAGATGGGTCAGAGAAGCCATAGCCTGGGGCTGTGCTTGTGCCAGTCTGGCTTTGGAGAGAGGGTGACTGTACCTGCCACCTCTGGAATTTCAACCTTCCGGTGGCTGAATTGTTAAAAAGAGACACGTGGATTTGATATCTTTTGTGAGACTTTGAAATGTGTAGGAATGAAACCTGCTTGTCCTGCAGAGACAGGACATCCCTGAGATGCAGAAACACCTGAAAAGTCATTGGATCATTTGACTCGTTCCCTCAGTTGTAGCTTGTTTTAATAACACTGGAGGTTTGCTCAGGGGGGAAACAAAAATTCCTACATTTTGATTTTTGTGGAGACATTTGGAAGGATTTTCTGGGGAAATAACCATCAGCGGTCAGACTGTAGGAGATCCTGCAGCTCTGGATGTGCAAATTCCTGGCGTGATCCTGTGCAGTGTAACCTCAGTTGGTAGCAAAGAGAGTGTTTCCATTAATGTGTCACACAATATTTGTAGTCCCCCTCGAATCCTTTCAGGAGTTAGACAGAATTTATGCCTCCTAATTGCATTAGGCTCAGAGGGTAACTCTGACATTTGAAATTAAAGCATATTGATGTTACACCCAGATAAATTGCTTAACCTTTGTGTGCTTGCTCAGGAAAAGCTGTTATGGATTACTAGTTAACTCCAAGTTACTCATTAGGAAATTGAGATGTGGTGAGTAAGTATTTTTGATAATAACATCATAACCTTTTCTGCTTGGTCTAGGTGGGTTCCCACAGCATTTTGTTTTATGTTTTGGTGGAGATCTGAGTAGAAGAGAAGTGTTGGAAGCATCTGCTGTGGGCTAAAAAAACAATCAGGAATAGAAAATCCAGTAATGATTCTCATTCCCTGATATCAGGCAACTTAGGTCTTGTGAAGAAGTTTTTCTGTCCTGGTCAGGAGAGGAAAAAAATCTTTCTCCTTTGTTGGGGCTAAAAGAAACCCCAGGGGTTTCTTTGGAGGCAAATGGTTGTTGCCCTTCACAGAACGAGGTGGAAGTTCAGACGTTGCTCTGAAGGGCTCTTCTTTGGTGCCTGGATGCAAATCGTGAAGGACTGGGCATTAGGAGTGGGTTTTCTTTCAGGATACACGACCCAGGGAAGCATTTTGCAGCTCCAGGTGTTGTCCAACCTGGAAGGATGACTTCATCCCTCTGGATTTTTTCCTTCTCTTCCAGGGTTTGGTCCGTTTGGAGAGCACGCCGTGAACGCCAGCTGGATTGCAGTCCAGGTAACTTCATCTCCAGTTCAACCAGAGCTGAGAATGGATCCCTAGGGATTTTAACACAGAATCCCAGACTGGTTTTGGGTTGGAATGAACCTTAAAGATCACCTAGTTCCACCTCCCCTTTCACGGGCAGGGACACTTCCCACCAAACCTTTTAGTTTGCAGTTCTTTTATAACTTCTCTTCCCAGTTTATTACCTGAGAGCAGCTCACTCCAGAGTTCCAGATGGAGAATGTTTTTTATCCCCTTCCCAGAAAACAATCCCTGAGCTGGCAGAATTTCATGAGCTGGAGTTAATGTAGCTGAGGCAAGTAAGGAATTTGCTCCCTAAGTTTGGAAGATGTTTAATGGGGCAGGAAGCCTGGAATCTTCCTCTGTCCTAGGGAGTAAAAAATAAACAAACAAACCCTAGGAGAATTGGAATGTTTTTTTTTTTTTGCAGCTCTAGCTTGAAGCTGGGTGAGTTAACCAACCTTTTAGCAGAGTCTCATCCCTGAGGAGACTCCCACCTCACCCAGTGCTGGTCTGAATGTTGTTGCCTCCTTCTCCCCTGGGGTCTGGGGGGGATCCTTGCTGGAGCAGATGGGACCAATCCAGTTTGTTCCACTTGTAGATGTGTTGTTGGGCTGTGTGACACTAAGATGTTCACAAATGAGGCAAGAAAAATCAAAATTCTTGCTAGATGGATGCCTGGCTAAACTCAGGAACTCAGGTTATGGTGGAAAACCATTAGCAAGGGGCAGCTCTGCCACATTATCCCACTTCTTCCTTATTTGTCACTTCTGGCTGTGGTTTATGACAAAGCTACTGGGAATTCCAAGGTACCTTTTAGCACGGTTGCCCAGGGAATTAAATCTATTTTCCTCCCCAACACGTCTCTCTCCCCTTCAGAGCTCTGAGATTAATATCTTCTTTAGAATGCTTTTAAATTAAATCACAAACTCTAATCAATTACAGTCAGCTCGTGTCCAGATGTCTAATGTGTTGGCTGGTGCCTCCAAGAGCCTTTTGGAAATGAATGTATCAGAGTTGGGATGAAGTTTGGGGAAAAACGTGAACTGTGTCTGTGGGGGAAAAATATTAGTAATTAGTGGTGAGGTTAATTGATTTGTGCTTCCTGGTGTGGTGTCAGTTGTGAACTAGCTACTTTGATTCTAGAGGTGGGAGACAAAAGGGTGATGTTGTGCCGCGGGGACAGGGAGAGGGTTGGCTCCCCAAACCAACCCTAATGTGTAATTCCTGGAAGGAGGAATGGCGTGGCATTCCTGTGGGGCTGAGAGGTGAAGCAACCACCTGCCTTTGAGATGAATTTGAGGGGTTTGGGCTGAGAGGGTAAAAAAAAAAGTCAGGTCGGTGCTTTTTGAGCTGCGGCGCCGCAGCCCGGGTCCCTCCCTGCCCTGGTGGGTTCCTCACTCCAGCTTCAAGCTGGAAACATGAACTTGGAGGCAGCGGGGAGGATTTGCCTCTCCTCACCCTGTCTCAGCCCAGACAAAAAAAAAAGGAACAGCACGGCTTTGAGCAGGGGGAGTTGGGCATTGTGTGAGTTGCAGACAGGGGACTTCATGGAGCGGGGTGGACACAAAGGCGTGTCTGAGTTGCTGAAGCCCAGAGGCTGTGATCTGCATTTTAATAGGGGAAAAAGGCAAAAAAAAGAAGAAAAAAAATCAATTAAACAATCTTTGTAAATCCTTCCTAGCTTGAGGGCTAAGCTAGTTCTGCTTTATTACACCTTTTATTAGCCTGCATCCCGAGGATAAAATCCCCTGCTTTTCTTTCCAGCAGGTTACGGGGTGTCTTTTCCCTCTGACTGCAGGAAACTGCCAGCACAGCTGTTTGCTTTTGAAAACTACATGATTTTTACAAGTGGGGGCCTTCAACAGTGGTGGGAGCAGCCTGTTAATGTGA
This sequence comes from Apus apus, assembly GCF_020740795.1. Classification (NCBI taxonomy): domain Eukaryota; kingdom Metazoa; phylum Chordata; class Aves; order Apodiformes; family Apodidae; genus Apus; species Apus apus. Next base: position 4,553,714 of record NC_067305.1, read on the forward strand.
AGATGAAACGTTTGGAGAGTTTTACACTTCATGGAAAGATCCCCTCCACATTCAGAGGGGAGAATAACTTCCTTCTGCTTTTTTTTTGAGGCTTGCAGTGAAAATACTCAGTGTGAAGGGGGCTTGGCAGTGTTTTCATCTTTGTAATATTTCATTTGAGGATCCGTGGTGGTGTTTTTTTTAAGCTGTGATTTTCTTTTTTTGCTTGGGGGGGACCTTTCTTTCAAGAAGAAGCTCCAGAAATCTCTTGAGTGTGACTTAAGGTGTAGACACAGGTGTGCCCTGTGGAGTGTGAAGATAATGGCCTCCTGCCTTCATTCCCCTCCCAAAACCAAAATGCTTCTGGCTGAGCTGGAGGAGGAGGAGAGAGGTCAGGGTGCATTTTGACATTACTAAGGACAATTGTTGTCAGGGTGTCTAGACAGACCTGATAAGGATATTAAAGGCTGACAAAGAGGAGCATTGTTGAGGGGTCAGGGAATCGGTCAGACACGTTGGTTTCTCTGTGTTTGTCAGGTACACAAGGCCGGGGGTGATAAGTTGTCTGGGAGCCAGTGAACATCTTTATTACTGACTGAGAGTGGTTGGTTAAAAGCAAGTTGGGAATTGGTAAAGCAAAAGGTTGAAGGTGGCTGGAGGAGGTTGGTGGCACTGAGATGGGGCAGCTCCCTCTGCCTGAGGCTCCTTGAGAGCTGCTGGTGAAACTTTCCCTGATCAAATTCATCCTTGGGAGCTGCTGAAGGGAAGTGATGATGAATTCCTACCAATTAACACTCTGGAGATCTTCCTAAAGAGACTTGACTCCTGTTTGATGCTACTCCTGTTTGTAAACTACTTATTTTCTAGAAACCAGCCAAGGTTTTGAAGGCAGCTTGGGGTAAAGGAGATGTGCTGAGCCCTCCCTCAGCATCCATCTCTGGTAATGAACGTCTGTGGGTGCCAGACACTAATCAATACAGCAAAGCCTTTAATATCAGCCTTGCCCTGAGAGCCAGAGCCAGTGATTTATCATTGTTGTTGCTCATATCTACTGGTCTGTGAAAGTCCTACTCGTTGCTGTGTGTTTTAGTTGTCTTAAATCTCGTTACACGCTCTGTTCTGTCTCTACAAAGTGAAAGGTGGGTTGTTTGTTTGGTTTTTTTTCCCAGTGCAGAAACAACTCATGCTGACAGGAAAAAAAGGGGCACTACTGCTCATGTTTATATAGAGGAGGTGGGATTGTAGTAGGGGAGGCCAAAATCCTCAGCCTGTCCTCTCTTTTCAACTGTTTGGACTGTGAAAGAATTTTAAACCTGAGGAAATCCAAGGTGGGAAATGGAAAACTGAGCTGGAAACAGCAGATCTGGGCTTCCTAGCCTGAAGCTTGCAAGGACAGGCTCTGCAGGCAGGAAAAGAGAGGCCAAGGATGGCCTGAAGGAGCAGCTCTTGGCTCTGATCACCTGATTGGAACCTGAAATGGAGATAATTTGATCATTCAAGGATATTTTAAAATGCTTTTGGATGGTTTGATGGCTCCTTAAGTCTCTAGTTCCACCTCAGATCTCCGAGAACAACTGTGGTGGTTTATGGCTGGAGGAGCTGCAGGTTGTTTTCTGGAGGGGAGCACAAGGAATTTTTCAACTGACACATGTCTTGGAGGAGAGGAGCAGCCCCAGACCACGAGCTTCTGCTGGGTATTGACTTATGAAAAGCTGGAGCTGCTTCTTCAAACTGAAATCCAGGCCTGGGAATAGAGATGGAAGAGCTCAGGGCTCCTGCCTTTAGAGAAGGATGGGCTTGCAGCTCCTCTCCAGGGGAGATGGAGCTGTGGGAGGACTCCAGTGGAGGCTGTTGGCTTTATGGCATGTACAGGCACTTGCCAGTCTTGAAAAGCAGCTGTCAGGTTTTTCAGAGTGCCAGAAAAACCGTTGTCTTCATCAGGGGGAAACTTGATCTGAGTTAGATGCTGTTGGAAATCATTAAAGGCAATAACTGAAGCACTTCAGCTGCTGGAAAAGTGCCTCCTGGTGTGCAGAAGGCTCCTTGGGTTTGAGCCCAGCTCATGGTTTTGTTTAAGAATGTTGGTTTTTAGGGGTGTCCTTTCCTCAAAGTTCTGGGAAGTTTGGGTTGGATGGCTCTGGGCAGTTTCACTTGTGATGGTGTCCTGTTCTGTGCCAGACTGATAAGGTTTAAAGGACCAAATGAGCCTGGAACTGAAGCCTTACTGGTGAGACTGGAGTGTGAGACCAGAGCCTTACTGGTGAGACTGGAGTGAGACACCAAAGAAGAGGGAGAAGTGTCCAGAACCATGGGTTGTGTTTAGAGGGACCTCACAGTGTTGGGATGAAACTGCTTTTACTCGGGGAGGTGGGAAAAAGATCTTTCCTCTTCCCTCTGGCTTGAAAGAAATCTTTGCAAGGGATTTCAGCAACTCTTTGTGTTTTAAAAGGTTTCAAGGAAATTGGCTCAGTTTATTGCCTGGATATTTGGGATGTTTTCAGGGCATGGCTTTAGTTAAGGTTATAGAGGGAGAAATAATTTCCTGTGTCAGGCAAATCACTGCAATGGGAGCAGCTCAAGTTGCAAAATGAAGTACAGTATAGCAGGGAGAGGTGAAGCTAGTGCTGGAAACCTGTCCCACTCTGTTTTGGGAACAGGCTGTATTGTGATCCAGATTCTGCCAAAATAAAAGGGATCTGTGGAGGAGGCTGTGCCAGGGCTGCTGCAGTGTCTCCTGTGAGGAGAGTGGTGGTACTGTCACCTCACCCTGAGAGCTCTTTAACTGCAAACATATGGGAATCTGCTCTCCAGGCCAGCACTCCTGAGAGGAGGGGACAAGTTAGGTGATGGATACAATCCTCCCAAACCTCCTTTCCCTTCACAACATCAAGTTCTTTCAAGAAGGGAGTGTAACAATGTGCTTCTCCAAACCGTGTACCCAGCTTCTGTGCCTGGCTGTTGCTGATCACTCTTGTCAGTTAAATGTGGATTTCTTTGTTGTACACACATCAGAGCAAACCAAACAGTCCTGTGGGTGATGACTGTTAGCACAGGTGGGGAGATGTCTTTGTTGTGCCCTGTTATGAGGTGGCTTTTTTTCTTTCACAGGGCTGTTTACAAGGTTCTACAGCCTGTGCTGCGGGCTGGTGTTAGTCCCTCACAGCAGACTTTGCTCATAAACTTCCCAGAAGTGTGTCCTCTGCTGAGCTTCTGGCTTGACAGTCTTGCTTTGCTTTATTTCCTTCTCTTCTTAGGAGCTGGAGAAGCTGGGACTGCGAAACGATGTGGATCTGCATGTCTATGAGTTCCCAGTTGAGTACCAGACAGTGCAGAGACTCATTCCTGCTTTATGGAAAAAACACAGTCCACAAGTGAGTGAGGAGGAAAGACAAATGCTTGGAATCTGTCGTGTTCACAGTGACCAGCATAATGTGAAGCCCCATTTTTAATGTGGGTTCAAACCGGGAGCCTCTCACTAGGTCTTTTTTTGGGGTGAACATGGGAATTTGTAGAGTTTTTCTAGCTGGGAACGGAGCGCTGCGAGTCGTGGGAGCAGCTGGTGTGAAGGGGCCACTGCAAAGGGCTGCCCAGACAGCTGGAGGCCACTCTGTGCCACCAAGGCTGTTCCAGAGGTGGGATCAACTCTCAGGGGTCGTTCTTACCCTGATTACATGACAGTTTAGTCCAGGAAGGGAGGAAGAAGAATCATTCCTCACTGCACCCACGAGTTCGTTAACAAATCGCCGTGTTGATCCCCGCGCGAGAGCGCCTGCAGTGACTCCCAACACTGGGAATCATGGGGATGTGGGTTCTCCACTGGTTGATCTCACTGGTTTCTTTTTTCCTGTAGCTGGTGGTTCACGTGGGTGTTTCTGGGATGGCCACGACCGTGACTCTGGAGAAGTGTGGCCACAATGTGGGGTACAAAGGGCTGGACAACTGCCGGTTCTGCCCGGGCTCGCAGTGCTGCGTCGAGGGCGGCCCCGAGTGCATCGACTCCATCGTCGACATGGACACCGTGTGCAGGAGGGTCTCAGCCCTGGGGCTGGATGTCACTGTCACCATCTCCAAGGACGCTGGCAGGTAGAATCATAGAGCTTGGAAGGCACCTTTGAAGGTCATCTAATCCAGCCCTCTCCACAGTGGAAGCTCCTGGGGAAAGTTCCAAGGAGGCCACGGAGATGATGGGAGGGCTGGAGCAGCTCTGCTCTGGAGACAGGCTGGGAGAGTTGGGGTGTGCAGCCTGGAGAGGAGAAGGCTCCAGGGAGACCTTAGAGCAGCTTCCAGTGCCTGAAGGGGCTCCAGGACAAGGGCAGGGAGGGAGAGGACAAGGGGGGATGGATGAAAACTGGCAGAGGGAGATTGAGGTGAGACATGAGGAGGGAATTCTGGAGTGTGAGGGTGGTGAGAGCCTGGCCCAGGCTGCCCAGGGAAGCTGTGACTGCCCCATCCCTGGCAGTGTTGAAGGGCAGGTTGGATGGGGCTTGGAGCAACCTGGGCTGGTGGGAGGTGTCCCTGCCCATGCAGGGGGGTTGGATCTAGATGATCTTTAAGGTCCCTTCCAACCCAACCCAGTCTGGGATCCTGTGGTGACTGAGTTGAAGCGGCCGCACACTCATGCCCTGCATTCCTCTCGTTGTTACAGGGTGTTGCTGCAGAGCTGAGTGCTGAGAATTCAGCTCCCCCTGCCCTGCAGCCTGCACTCTGGAGTCATCACCTGCTGCTACATCAACTCTTTTCTGTTCCAGGTACCTCTGTGACTTCACTTACTACACCTCCTTGTACCAGAGCTGCGGGAGGTCGGCGTTCGTCCACGTGCCTCCCCTGGGCAAACCCTACACGGCAGAACAGCTGGGCCGGGCACTACAGGCCATCATAGAGGAGATGCTGAATGTTTTGGAGCATTCTGAAGGCAAAATCAGTTGTCAGCATGGACACTGAAAGTGGGCAGGGGAACTCTCCTAGTATTGCACTTCCAAAGGTTTCCCCCCGCTACCGAAGTACTGGGGAAAACGGGTCTGAAATCCACAGACCCAGAATTGGAGACTTCAAAACCATAAAAAAAAAAAAAGGAAAATTCCTCTTCTAGAAATTGACTTTCCTTTTGTTTGTTTTTTTTTTTTGGTCCAATGTCTGCATTTCAGCCTAGGCAGCAAAGGATTCAGACTCTCTTCTGTGAAACACCTGCAAGTCCTGGATTCTGGAGTGTGTGTGCTGTGCTTTATCCAGAGCTTCTGACCACTCTGATCCAGCATGGATGGGAAGTTTCTTACCTGGACTTGGCCTCCAGGTGCAGGGAATCCATAACCCAGTCTTCTAATGACTTGTTCTTAAGTGGAAAGGTTTGCTTTCATTTTGTTTTAATGGTTTGTTGTTTGTTTGTTTAACTCTTTGCCCCAGATGGGAGGTTATCACCTACATGGTGTGAAAACACTTGGTGGAGACTTGGAGTCTTCAACATCACTTTGCTGAGGTGGAAAAATATTTTAGGCACTGATTTTTCACCCCACATGGTCCAGATATTGGTAGGGTCTTCTATAATGTCCTGGTTAACTGGGAGCTGCAGATAGAAGGGATGTGGTTTGGATTCCTTTGGTTGTGGAGATCATTTTATACCCAGGATGAGCCAAACTTGCACCAAGTATTTCCAGGTATCTTTTTATTCTTCTTATTATTAATTACAACACTCATACCACCTTCCTCCCTCAATTCAACCATTTTACCTCCTGTACAGAGCACGTTGGTCCATGTGTGTATAAAACAAATCATTAGAGGTTTAAATAGCTTTGCTAAAGGCCACTTTTCTCCACAGGGGATCTTGATCCTGGACTCTTGGTGCTAGTTGGTATTTTGAAGGTGAAGGCTGAGTCATTTATAACTTTTTTAGTTATAAATTTTCACTCCCATGAGAAAAAAAAGGTTAAGTGAAGAGGAAAATTTCACTTTTAAACTCCCAAGTTGCCACCTTGATTTGTCCCAGGCAGAAATCCACAAATGTGGATTCAAAGCCATTTTGCCAAATCAAAGCTAAAAAAAAAAATCTTAAAACCTGTTCCCACTGTTCTGTAAACCAGGTTATTTTGGAAAACTTGGAATTTTGCTTAGCCTGGAGTGTTTGGGCTGTTCCTTAGTCTCCCCCTTCCCAATGGGAGGGTACGAAGTGCTGCTTTTTGTGTGAACTTTCCCAGGAATGAAGGTGGGGAATTGGGCAGGCAGGTTCTAAGCAGGATGTTGAAGGTGGTGGATGTTGGTCCTGCCTGTGGATTTGCTTCCAAATTACAAGACTCACCTAAAGACAAGACAATATTAGGGTGGGGACAGACACAAACTGGGCAATTAATGACCAGTAGGTCTCATGGAGGGGCAAAGAAGTCTGTAGTTTGATTCTGATCCTTTTCCAAGTATAGAGATATATATATAAAAAACAGCATTTTGAAGCCTTTTTAAAATACCATTGTTTTAATTCTTCTAATGATGAATGATCCTGCTATAGTATCTCTCAGTGAGAGCTGCCATTATTGTGTTGTTTTCCAGTCAGAGTCTAAGTGACAAAGGAAATGCCACTTCTCCTCCTTTAGACTTGGGAGAGGACAGACTTCTGCAGTTGGAACGACTTTTGCATGAAGATTTTTGGATAAAACTCTGTTTTTTTCTTAGGAAATTACCTCTGTATTTACCACACAGGCTTTTTCATCAAAAGGATTTGCCTCCCAAGTCAAGATTCTTCTCTTTTGTGTTCAAACAAAGTAGCACTTGTCAGCTTGTCAGCAGGCAGGCAGACTTTCTGATTAGTAATTTATTCTATTTAATGTTTTGTTTAAATATTCGTGGTTTGACACTTTTTTTCTTTTTTTTTTTTTTTTGCAAATTAGTTGAGCTACTTGTAGGTTGATTGTCTGGTAAGAAGTTTTTGGCATCAGGATCTTAGCTGCTAAGAGAGGAGTAATTCATGTGTTCTGCTAAGTTCAGTGCTTGATTTGAAGTGGGTTTGAAGTGATGCTGTTGTTTAATTTACATTTAATGTAGTTGTGAAGAAAATGGGAGAAGATCAGCAGCTCAGTGAGGTGATGAATAAATGAGGGTGGAACCAAAGGGGCTGTAGGAAAGGCTGGTGGGAGCAGCAGTGGAAGCCCCAGGGAAGGTTTGGGACATGTCACCTCCCGGGTTCTGTTGGTGACAAATGTCTCTGCTCTGGGGAGTATTTGTGCTTCCTTTCAGGGTCCTTGGTGATCCCCCCTGGATGTGGCTCCGAGTTCCTTGTCTCCCTGGGGAGAACATTTTTGCCACCTCAGTTTATCCAACCTGTGGATTTTCTAGAGGTGTTCTCTGCTGCTCAAGGGAAAGAGATCTTGAGCTGGTTTCCATGACTGCTGCTTGGCTCAGGGCAGCAGGGATTGACTTTCTACCTGTTAAACAATCTCCTTTTGTTTTTTTAATTTTGGAAATCCTTTCCTTTGAGCATCTCTTGGAGCTGTTCCTTTCCTCATCACCTGTGGAGCTTCCACGTGATTGGGTGCTTAGAAAACATAATTTATTTTATAATCTTCTTTTTTGGGGTTTTGGAGAACTAGTCCTTTTGAGCTTGTCTTTGTCAAGGGTGTCTTGGTGGTAGAGAAATTTTGTATAGGAAAAAAAAAAGGCATTAAACTAATTTTATTTAATCTGCCCTAAATTAAATATTTTTGGGGTTTTTGGTTTGTTGTTTGGTTGGGTTTTTTGTTAAAGCTTTTTTTGTTAAATCCATTCATTCCCTTAATGCCCTTCCCTGCAGGTGTGGATTTTCTTTGGCCACATGACATCAAACTGCTGCAGAGCTTCAAAGAGCTGATGTTTTGTGTGATGTTTTAATTTCTCCTTTCTCTTCCAGATCATCAATTAATAGAATTTGCTAATTTGCACTGACTGGGAGACCTGTTGCCAACCACAAATCAAAATATTTCCATGCTAGGAGGTTCAGGTTTAGTGTTAATTACTGGGCCTGCAATTAAGAAAATAAAGGTACAAGCTGGTTTTGCAGTCCTGGGGCTGCAAAATTGTCTCTGGGGATTCACTTGAGGGTGGGAAAAAAAGGGGGTGAGAATATTTGGGGTGGAAGAGAGAACTGGGGAGGTTCCACAGTGTTGGGTCTGGTGTTGTTTTATCTACTTGTCGACTGGTTGGAGTAGGAATTGGCTGAAGTGTTGGTTGAAGTTTGGTGGTGACAGTTGAGTTTCAGTGGTGTGGAGGATTTGGAGGAGCTCCAGGTAACTCAAGAACTCCTTCATCTGGTGGTTGTGATGTCAGGAGGTTTGAATTTGACTGAAAGGTGAGGATCTGCTTTATAAAACACAGCAAAAAAACCAAACAAACAGCCCTGTGAGCTTGAAACTTAAAGCTTAAAAACTTGGATGGGACTTGGTGTTCCTCATGAGTTCCTCCCACCTATGGTTCCATGGTGTGAAGGTGAACACCCATTGTAGAGGAGCTATTTTGGGGGGTTTTGGGGCAGTTTTTGGAAAGACTTTTAAAATCTGGAAGGTTTTTTTTATTTATTTATTCTGGAGTACTCCCCAACCTAGTGGCTTCCTCCTAAAGGTGGCAGTAAGTGGGAAAGGATGGGAAGGTCATGAAGGTGGTTAGAGGTGTTGAGTGAGGTGGGGACATGAGACTGCAAGAACTTCTGAACTTTTGAGAGTTCTTCCAGGAGGGACCTGGCTGAGGGTGCTCAAAAAGTTGAAGACTTGATGAAGAGAAACAGGTTGCTTTGCTTTCACCCCCAGGAGGAGGGAAATCCAGAGGCAAGGTGTATAAAACTGGAGAGAGGCCTACAAGACAGTTGGGAAGGGAGTTTTGCCAAGGGCTTGGAGTGAGGGGACAGAAGGTGATGGATCAAACTGGAAGAGGGAGATTTATGTTGGACATGAGGAGGAAATTCTTGAGTGTGAGGGTGGTGAGACCCTGGCCCAGGTTGCCCAGGGAAGCTGTGGCTGCCCCATCCCTGGCAGTGTTGAAGGGCAGGTTGGATGGGGCTTGGAGCAACCTGGGCTGGTGGGAGGTGTCCCTGCCCATGCAGGGGGTTGGATCTAGATGATCTTGAAGGTCCCTTCCAACCCAAACCAATCTATGAAACTTCCTGGCTGAATCTTTGTGGGAATTGAAAAGCTGTTGGGAAGTGCAGCCTGGGTCCTGCCTGCTTCCCCCAACAGAAAACAAAGACTCATGGAGCTCTGAGCTAATTAACATCCAGTTACCTTCATCTCCATGGGGTTGTGCTGTGGTCAATCAGGCAGGAACCTCTAATTCTTGGAGTCACTTTCTTGGACAGTCCCACGTAGACCTCGAGCTCCGGCGCCTCTGGCTGCTCTGCTGGTTGTGTGGGCAAAATGGAGCCTCTTGCAGCTGGCAAAGGGGATTATTCCCACTGGAATAAAATCCCAGGAGTTTCCAGGCCTGTGGCAGGCAGCACAGCCTCCCAGTGGGGTTATTTTTATTAGTGAAAAAGCTAAAAATGTTGAAAGTTTCTCCCATGTGCTCCAATAATCCTTTGTCAAAGGGCAGGATTCGTCGCCTGCTTCCTTAGGAAATACATGAATTGTAGGAGAAGCTTCTTCAAACCAAAAGATGGGAAACCCATCTCAATGAGAAATGGTTTTTAAATGTAATTTGTGATGTAAAATTGCTAATTAATTCCCTCGTGGACATAAGACTGGACTAAAGCAGCTTTTATGCTCTGCCCGTGTCCTTCCATGGTTTAATCTTCCTATGACTCCAGCATCTTTTTTTAACTCGTGGTGTGTTTCTAACCCTCTGCCCACTGAGCTGCTTCCAGAGTGGTTTCAGAAACCTGGAAACCAGGATATTTAGACATAGAAAGTCCCCTCGTGTGTTGTTTGGTTTGTGTTGGGTTTTTTTAATTTTAATTTTCATTACCACCCTGCAGGTGAATAAATTTGTCAGCGATTAATTTGTACCGAGTAATTTGTACAGAGCTTTGGGTTTTGTTTTTTTTCTTGTACAAAGTAACTTCCTTCCTGTTCTCTCCTTTACTAAACTACCCACTAATATTTTAATGAGAGAAATTTCAGAGTTGAGGAGCTTCCTTTCAAACTGCATCCAGAGAAAATACCCCTCGTTGATACCATAACACACGTCTTGACCTAGATGGATTTATTTTTGCACCAGAAACCCTCGTGTTTTGCAGTATAAAGTGCACTTTTTCTTAAAAAAGAAACACACAAAAACAAACCCCTTGTATTCATGTCGGATGAAACTGAGATTCTGCCAAAGCTCCAAAGCTCTGAGGATGTTGTTAATTCTTGGTTGTTATTAATTGAAACCTGAGATCAGCTTCTGCTCCGTCTGTTTGAGGACAAAGTAGGGAAGAAAATGCCTCCCCTTAGATGGGAATTAAATGTAGGAGATGAAACTAATCACTGCCCTGAAATAGAACTTAAAATACACCTTCAGGTTTTTCTGTTTCACCAGCTTCTCAAATGGCAAATGTTTACTTGGATGAAGCAGGGAGTGCCTTGTCCTGGGCTGGCTGTGGGGAGGCAGAGCGGTGGTGACAGGGACAGAGGAGCCCTTTGCACATGAGGTGGGTGAAAAGTTGAGACTTCCAGCACTGGGTGTGACTGCTGGACCTGTTTTGGTGTCCCCTTGATCCAAGGGTGCCCTTCAGAAGCTTCACCGAGTTGAGTTCTCCAGGTTTTTCTGATTCTGAGACCTGGCAAAATGAAAAATCACCCACTATTGTGTGTTGTCACTCTTGGTCGGGTTGGCTGGATTGTTCTTTCTCTTCTTGAAGGGTAGATGTTTTGTTTGGACTCTGTTCTGCAGGTTACAGCATCCCTCAGCCCCTGGGGTCCTCCCTTCATTAATCCTGATGAAATAATGAGTTTTCTGGGTGATCTCAGGTGTCCCCAGTCTCACACATGTCAGGATTCTTGGAGCTGTGGTTCTGAAGCTGGTGGGGCTTCTGGTGTTTCTTCTCAGTGTGTTCTTGCAGTGCCTTGTAAAAACCAAACAATCTCGTGTGTCACAAAAAGGGCTGTGTAATAAAGAGCTGGGAACAGAATTCCAGCTTGGGATTGCTGGGCTGGACTTTGTAGCTGAAAATTAAAACCCAAGTTTCCAAGGAAATAAACGAGTTTGACTCTGGGCTCCTGGTGGTCTTTTAACGAGCGTCGGAGGAAGGTGCTTCTCAAGGTGCCTTTTGTGGGGTGGCAATGACAGAGCAGTGGTCACAGCCTGAGCAGGTTCCCTAAGAACCTGCTGCTGTTGGAGATGATCCCCTTGGACCTCCTGGATCCCCTGCCCCATCCCACGGGGCTGAGTTTTGCCATGAAGGAGGTGCCGTTGAAGCTCATTCTGTTAGAGCTGTTGGATTTTTGTGTCCTTTTAGTCAGAAAAACAGTTGAAAGTTTTTCTCTTGCCACCATTTGTTGTGTCCGTGTGTTTCTCTTACCTCTTCTGGTCTTTCTTTCCACCTTGAGCTCACTTTTCCAGCCTTTCTTTAGCCCCCAGAGCCCAACGGAGGGTGGCTGAAATATTTCTGCTGGAGTATTTCTGACGTTCCTGGTGGGAAGGAGCAGGGAGCCTGGAGTCCTTGAAGACTCTCCAAAGCCTGCACCAGCACCAGCTGGAGATCCTGTGATCCTGAAAACCTTGGGGAGAAAAAGCTGGTTTGAATTAGTGAGTTTCAGTCTCCGAGCTGGGTAATTCCAGGAGGCAGGATCTGGTTCATACCCCCCCTCGTGTGTTTCTCACACGAAACCACCAGTTCTGCTCAGATTTTGGTCTTGAATTCTTGTTCTTCCCGAGGCAAAGGTGTGATGGAAGCCCCTGCTCAGTGGTGGTTCCAAAGCCAGCTTTGATCCACAGGCTGCAACTCCCTCGCAGGCCACTTGGGAAGGGGCCACAAGGCATTTTCCAGCCAGATTCCTTCTGCCGCGGCTCCTTTTCCGGAGGAGGAAGAGCTCCCGTGGGGATCGTGGGAAGATGAGCAGCATGTCTGGGAGCTGGTGCCTCAAACTCCAGCCCCGTTGTGTGCTGCTTTCCTGGAGAGCCTCTTGTTTAACCCTGGAGCTCTCCTGGTCTCCTCAAACAGCACTTTTTTTTTTTTTCAAGGGCTTGGAGTGAGGGGACAAGAGGTGATGGATCAAACTCGAAGAGGGAGGTTGAGGTTGGACATGAGGAGGAAATTCTGGAGTGTGAGGGTGGTGAGACCCTGGCCCAGGTTGCCCAGGGAAGCTGTGGCTGCCCCATCCCTGGCAGTGTTGAAGGGCAGGTTGGATGGGGCTTGGAGCAGCCTGGGCTGGTGGGAGGTGTCCCTGCCCATGCAGGGGGGTTGGATCTAGATGATCTTTAAGATCCTTCCAACCCAACCCATTGTCTGGCTCTTGCCTTGCTGGGCTGCTCCCTCACCATCAGATGAGGGCTGCTGGAAGCTGGTTGGGATGTGGAGCATCCTGGCTTTGGCTGAGGACGGGCAGGACCCCATGTTGGCTTCTTTCAGGCTGCCACTGGTCCTAACTGGGAGGAAACTGGGGTGGTGGGGAGGGCTGGTGCCACCAGGTGGTGCTGCCATCCAGCTCTGAGGACAGCCTTGGAGGTACAACACCTTGACAGCTTCAGCTTAGTCCTGGGGGCTTCTCATGGTCCTGCCTTTCCCAAGCTTGCAGAGATGGGAGGAAATGGATGAAGGAACCTGCACCCCCAGTGGAGGCTGAGCCTCCATCCTGATGTTTGGAAGATGTGTCGTTGTGCTGAGGGACGTGGCTTAGCACTGGGCTGGGTGGAGTTGGGTTCATAGTTGGACTCGATGATCTTAAAGGTCTTTCCCAACCAAAATGACTCCAGGTCTGGTACCAGAGCCCTGGGACAGGCTGCCCAGGGAGGCTGGGGAGTCTCCATCCCTGGAGACGTTCCAGCCCCACCTGGGTGTGTTCCTGTGGGATCTGCTCTAGGAGATCCTGCTCTGGCAGGGGGCTTGAACTAGATGATCTCCAGAGGTCCCTTCCAACCCCCACCATTCTGGGGTGCTTTGAGATGGGGTGATCCAGGGAGGAGATCACTTGTCTGGAATTTCTCCTCAGAGACCTTCATCCTGGTTTTTCCACCCACCACCCTGCTCTGACCCCCCTCCTTCCTTCCTCCCCCTCCAAACCCTTTGTAAACGAGGTGGGATTTTTGGGCAGCATCCCTCTGGCAGGCTGCTCCTCCTCCCGCTTGTAAATCCAAACCAACCTGAAGCAAAGGTGCTGCAGAGCCCACCCGTGGCTCTTCCAGCCCCTGCCCAAGGGCTCCTCAGAGCTTCCCAGGAGAAACTTGCAGCTGTGGAGCTGGGGAATGGCTGGAATTTCCTGCCTGCCCGGAGCAGCCCCGGCTGCCCTCGGTGGAGGTGGGTCCTGGGTCAGGATTTGCTGCCTCTCGCACCCCGGGCTGGGGATGGAAAGGCTCCTGGTGCAGTGCAGAATTCCCTGGATGTGCTTCCCATGCCAGGGGTGATGCTCTGCCACGGTATTTCCCCAGGCTGGGGCTCCTCACTGGGACGTTTCCACCAGGCTTCTCTTTCCTTGCAGCTTGGAGGTGCCTCATTATCCCACTCCTGCCTTCCCGGGGATACTCCTGGATATCTTGTCAAGGGAGGGGATTCTTCCCCTTTGCTCCACTCTGGTTAGATCCCACCTGGAGAACTGGTCCAGTTCTGGAGCCCCCAACACAGGAAGGCCACAGAGATGATCCAAGGGCTGGAGCAGCTCTGCTCTGGAGACAGGCTGGGAGAGTTGGGGTGTTCAGCCTGGAGAAGAGAAGGCTCCAGGGAGACCTGAGAGCAGCTTCCAGTGCCTGAAGGGGCTCCAGGAAAGCTGGGGAGGGACTTGGGACAAGGGCAGGGAGGGAGAGGACAAGGGGGGATGGATGAAAACTGGCAGAGGGAGATTGAGGTGAGACATGAGGAGGGAATTCTGGAGTGTGAGGGTGGTGAGAGCCTGGCCCAGGTTGCCCAGGGAAGCTGTGGCTGCCCCATCCCTGGCAGTGTTGAAGGGCAGGTTGGATGGGGCTTGGAGCAGCCTGGGCTGGTGGGAGGACATTCAGCCCCAACCTCTGCCAGGGGTTGGGGTTTTCTTGACCACTTCCCAACCACCATCAAGGCTCCAGCTCTTCCTCCAGCTGGAGCTCCCTGTGTGCACAGCCCAGCCCTGCTCACGTTCCGGTGACTAATTCCCTCCTGACACAGGCACGTGGAGCCTGGTCCATGCCTGGGGTTCACAAATAAATCCATTTCTCTCTGCAGGAGGATGGTCCATTCCTTCTAAATCCAGGAAAGCTGGAATCCAGTTGTCCTTGCAAGTGGAGAGCATCCTCATGCTGGAGCATCACCACCAGGAAGGTGTTTGGGGCAGCGAGTGAGGATCTCCCCAAAAAAGATTCCCGTTCTCCCCAGTTGGTTTGGAGTCATTCCCTGCACTTCCCAGGCTGGAGGGGGCTGGAATCCAAGTTAATCATTGACCACGGGTGCAGCAGGGGCAGGAATGTTTGTGTCCAAGTGGAGCAGAAGTCTCATTTTTGGCAGATGTCGTCAGCGGGCAGCGAAGGGGAGAAAAATAAGTTGATTCCTGTCGTGATGGGGCAAAAGCTCCTTCTCTGCTCACCTGACCCACCCTGTTGGGCTTTATTTAGAACTGTCTAAAGGTCAAGACCATCCCAGCTCTGCTGATTGGTCGTGACAGCAGCTGGCACTGGGAAAACATGGGATGCAGCTTCCCAGACATCCCAGCCTGGCAGCAGAACAAGAGGTCTCATCTCCCACCCCCCTGCACCCATTTCCAGACCTGGAATGAGACAGGATGAAACAAGCCTTGCCCATGGTGTGTCCCATGGATCATCTCAGAGGTTGGATGGGTTCCTTCTCTTCACCCAAGGTTTTCTCACCCCGAAGTGCTAAAGCTGCCTCCAGCATCCAGCTTCCCTAAAGACCAACCCAAAGGGCTGCGTGGAGCTTCACGTGGTGGCAGCAGATCCAGGAAGCCGTGCTGGTCCTTGGATGAAAAATCCTCCATGGGAAAGTACTATTTACCTATGTAATGGTGTTTTGCAGGAAATATCCCCCCTCCAACATCCAACTTGCTCAATCTGAATGGTTTTGGCCTAAGGTCCTTTGCCTTGCAGAGAGATGGAGGATGCTCTGTGGGTCCCAGGGGTGATGCCCATTCCCAGGGGGGCTCTGCCTTTCCTTGGAGGCTCTTGGCACCTTTTCAGGAGCCACTTGTTGCACCAAAATGGACCCAAAACCAGGAGGGTGGGTCGTTTTGAAGCCCTGGTTGCACATGGCTGGTTTGGGGTTTGTCCCACATGGAGGTGGGAGCTTCTCTGGTCTTGCTCTGAGTCCTGCTCAAGCTGGTTCAAGGTCAGAGCTGTGACCGGACTCGTGTTTCCTGGGGAAGTGACTCTTCACGTTCCTCTTCCCATTTCTTTGGGTGTTTCAGGGTTTGCAACGTGGCTCCTGCCTCCCATGTCGTGGGTGGCTCTGGCGGACGCTCAGGATGGCACCTGTGTCCCCACCCTGTGACCACCCCGTGTCTGGAGGAGGCAAAGAGATGCTTTACATCTTCCCAGGATCAGCAGTGCCTGCTCTGAGCTTCCACCAGCCTTTCCAGCAGCACTTCCAGCTGCTGCCTCCCAAAATTCCCGGTTTCTCTGCGTGAGGAGGAGCGATGGTGTGAGGACATCATCTCCTCCTTACCCTCAGACTGTCCAAGGTCCAGGAGTCCCCAGCCACCAGCATCCCCATGGCCAAGTGCTCTGAGAAATGGGGTGCTGAGTATCCAAGTGCTGCAGCCGCCCCCTGAACTGGAGAGGGACCCACATCCCGCCGGGAAGCAGCGTTGGATAAATCCAACTTCCTGAGGCAAAACAGGACCCAGCAAGGCCCAGCGGGAAGGTGGGATGAGGCTGCGCAATCACATCTTGTGGGCGGGTGGGGACATGCTGGGACATTTCATCACAGGCCACCCCACGCTCTGATAAAACACCAAAGCTTCACGGCCGCTGCCAGGCTGTAAATCTCCCAACTTCCACAGCTGGCGCCTTTTGGGGGGAAAACATCCGGTTTCGGCCAATTTTGATGCGTCACCGGGGGGGGTGGACGAGGCTCGTGCCACGCAAGGGTTAGAAAATTCCTTGCAGAAGCAGAAGTTCAGGGTTTAGGGGCTTGTTGGGTCTTGCTCAAGGGCTGGATGATGGGTCAGGGCCTGCAGCCAGGGGCTTGTCACCCTCCTGGGGTGATGGTCCCTCACCCTCCTCCCAGGAGTTTTGGGGCTGGAGGGTTGAAGACTCCCCCCCCCCAGTAAAACCTCCAGGAGAGGGATCACAGGGGGGCTTGGTGCTCCTGGGATTTCCCAAAGGATCCCTGTGGCTCTGGATGAACAAAAGCCCCTGCTGATGAGCTGGAATCCCAGACTGGTTTGGGTTGAAAGGGACTTTAAAGGTCACTTAATTCCAGTTCTAGAGCTTGGACCAGTTTCTTGCAGGAAGATGCTCCAGAGGTGACTCATCCCAGTGTGTTCCCTGGGCTGCTGGGGGTACGAGGGATGTGCCACCCATGGGACAGTCTCCAGCTCCATGGGGGATGAAGCACTAGAGAAAAACCTGGCCCTGAGGTTTCCTGTTGGGGTTGTAGTCCAAGCTGGAGGTTCCAGGCAGAGGAAGGCAGTGGGAGCTGGTCCCAGGTCCTGGGGGGCTCCTCCTGCCCCCTCCTCATCCATCTCCACAGGGAGGGATTCAGAGCAGGACAGAGGAGCTGGAGCCAGGACTGTTCCCTCCCTGTGACACTGACAAACTTCTCCTTTCACGTGTTTTTGGGTGAAACCTTTGGTCTTGGTTTTGCCTCAGGCAACCTCTGAGAAACCGGGTGGGAAAGGCAGGAGCGACGCTGGAGCTGCCTCTGAGGAGCAGACATCCTGAGGAGGAGATAGCCCGAGGAGGAGACATCCCAGGGAGGATAAACAGCCATAAACCACAGGATTACTGTCAGAGTGTCCATCCCGGGGCAGGAGCGCAAAGACCAGGCCCTTGGCTCCACTTCAGGACATTTGGGAATGGCCTCGGCTGCCCCAGCTGGCGCCGGGGGGGGGGGGACTTCCCCATCACCTCATCCTGCCCGGGGGTTTCTCATCCCTCTGCTCCTGTTTTGCAGTCAAAGCATCCCTTGGAGATGGGTGGTCCTATCCTGGCCTCGGTGGCTTGTTCCCTCCTTGGGCTTTCTCCAGCCTGGTGCTTCCTGCTGCGTGTGGCCCCTCCGGATCCGTGCCACCCCTCTGGATCCCTGCCACCCCGACAGGCCCAGCTCCATCCCAACCTTCTGAGGGTGATGTAACCCAAGGGGTCGGATCTGGGGCTGAGCCCTGTGGAGGAGCAGCTGCTGCAAGCCAGGCTGAGGTGTCATCAGCCAGTTTGGGAGAACAAGGTCCAACGTGGATCCGCTCCCTCTTCCAGGCACGTGCTGGGATGAGCTGGGCTGGTCAGCCTGGACACCACTTCCCAGCTCCAGGGGGGTTTTGGGGAAGGGGGTGGGAAGGTAACAGGGACTCGTGTGCCTGAAAGACCAGCCCAGGGCAAGAGATGGAGAAGGCAGCTGAGGATGTGGGGATGGACATGCTGTGGTTGCCACCCTCCTCCACATCCCCCTGTCACCTCCAAGGCCATCAGGTGTGGCCCGTGGCCAACGGAGTGGAGGGGGTGGGAAAAGGGTGAGGGGGATGCCCCTGGCATGGGGATCCCGAGGGAAAACGGGACTTTGGAGTGGAGTTTATGTCTGAGAAAAAAAAAAAATAAATTATTCCCTATTTTTCATTTCCCAAGCCACAAACCGGCTTGGGAATCACCTGACTCCGGCACTGTCACGAAATCCTGGGAAGAGAGGAAAGATCCCGGCTGCCTGTTGGCGCCGGGACACGGGGGAGGGGGGACGGGGCGGGCAAAGTTCGGCTCCTATAAAGTCACATCCCAGCCACTTCATTCATTCCCGCAGCAGCATCGCCGGGAGCCGCACGCCCAACCCTCGCTCCGGAGGGTTTGGGAGCTCGATCCCCTGGGATCTCCTTCGCTCCGGAGGGTTTGGGAGCTCGATCCCCTGGGATCTCCTTCGCTCCGGAGGGTTTGGGAGCTCGATCCCCTGGGATCTCCTTCGCTCCGGAGGGTTTGGGAGCTCGGTCCAGCCGGGATGGCGGGGGCGGTGCGGCGGGTTCTGCGGGGCGGGGGAGCCGCCCTCACCTGCCTCCAGCTCCTGCTGCTCCTCCCCAGCGCGGAGCTGAGACCCCACGGCTGGGACCAGGAGAGGTTCCAGCTGGAAGCCATCAAAAAAGGGATCCTGGAGCGGCTGGGAATGCCGGCACCCCCCGTGATCCGGCACCGGCTGGACCCGGAGAGCATCCGGAGAGCGCGGCGGCTCTTCCAGCAGAGACTGTTGGAGCTGAACGGGAACCGGAGCCGGGAGGAGCCGGGAAACGTGTCCGGGACCAGGCGCCTGCACCGCCTGAGCCCCACGCGTAAGTGGCTGCTCCGCGTGTGCCCCTCGTCCCTGTGGGAACACGCGTGTGACACCTGACGTGTCCCGGGAGGCACACACCTGTGTCACCCGTGTCCCATGGGAACACACGTGTCACCCGCCGTGTCCCTGCTCGGGCATGTCCCCGGGAGCTCGGGACATGACCGGGCATGAATCCACGGTGCCCGGGGTCATCCTTATCCCAGTTCTTCCCTCTCCCGGCACTGGGGAGGAGCTGTTATTCCCAGCTTTTTTTTTTATGATTTGCTTAAAACCACAAAACTGGGGAAATCTGGGATGCACAGGTGGAGCAGCAGCGGGGGGGGGCCGCCGTGGGTGCTCGGAGTGGGGGGGAGCAGAGGGGAGGTGGGTGGGGAGGTGGCACCCCTCGAGCCCCAGCCTGGGATTTTATTGGGATTTGGGATGATTCAGGGAATATTCAGCTCCTGCTGCTTGGGCTGGGGGGACCAGCTGGGGTGGGGTGGGATCACCCAGATGGATCTAGAGGCACGAGGTGAGACCCTCTGGCTGCGACTCCCCAGGGATGGTGGGTGATGTGGGGATGAGGATGGGGCTGGATGTCCCCGACCTTGGCATCCCTCGGGATCTGGGTGGTTTCCTGGAAGCAGTGGTTTGGCTGCTGCACTGGAGCTGCTCAGGAGCTGGGGCTGGTGGGGTGAACTCCTGGTTCTTACCTGACTGTCCTCCCTGTCCCCGCAGTGCTGCGCCAGCCAGACATCCCCTGGGGACATCAAGACTCCCAAGGACACCAGGATCCCCAAGGTCACCCAGACCCCCAAGGACAGCAGGACCCCCAGAGACCCCCAGGCCCCCGTGGTCCCTACCGGTACCACCTCCTCCTCTCCCGCACCGAGTCCTTCCACCAGCAGCTCCAGGTGGTGCAGGCGGAGCTGAAGCTCTTCCACCAACCCCTGACATCCCCTGGCATGTCCCTGCTCAACACCTCGGTGCTCCCCCGGGTCAGCATCTACACTCTGGGGGGGCCTCACAGGACCCCCCAACTCCTGCATAGCCAAGAGCTGGAAGCTGATTCCCCAAGCCTGGACCTCACAGCAGCCATCCAGCCCTGGGCCACCGGTCCTGAGGACACGCTGCGCCTGGAGCTGGCCTTCACCACTGATGTCTCAGCCATGTTGGCCACCTCGGGGGATGAAAGACTGGTCCTGGAGGTAGAAACCTATGAGAACACAGGATGGGGATCCAGGAGGGGTCGGGGGTCCAGGAAAGCCCGCGGGCTGGATGAGGAATGCGGGAAGAGCGACGGGAAGTGTTGCCTCAAGACACTCCAGGTCTCCTTCCAGGACATTGGCTGGTCAGACTGGATCATCGCCCCCAACAGCTACTACATGAGGTTCTGCCAAGGTTCCTGTCCACACAACTACAAGGCAGCCAGCATGCACGCCCAGATCCAGGCCCGTGTGCATGCCCTGTCCAAAGCCACCCCCCCGCCCTGCTGCGTCCCCGCTGCCTATGACCCCATGGTGCTGATGCACTACGATGGTGAGGGCAGGTTGGTCTCCACCCTCTTTGAGGACATGCTGGTCACCAGCTGCCACTGTGCCTGATGCCATCACCTGGATGAGTCCCGCCACCACAGGTGGCACCAAGCCTGCTCCATCCTCCACCAGCTCCAGCATCTCAAAATCCAGCCCTCATGGCACAAAATGCTTCCAGCTCCACCATCCAGCTCATCTCCAGAGCCTCCAGTTGTTTCCCCCACCCCTCCAATCCAGAACCCACCAGAACTTTTTCCCCCTCCCTTTTTCCCCTTATTTAAATCCCTATATTATTTGGTGGGTGGATCTTTCCCACCCAAGAGAGCCCAGATGGACTGGGGGAGTCTATCCTGGGTGTCCCCATCCTCTTTTCTCTTCTTGGAGACTTATTTATACAACTTGTTTTTTTTTAAATTATTATTTATTGCTAAATTATTGTGTTTTATAGCAAACCAACCTCTTTGGGAAAGGGTGTGGGGGTTTTTTGGGGGTGTTTAGGGTGTTTTATATATTTCTATATATTTTCTATAAAAGAGAAAGAATGTAATGATGTCAATGAATAAAGTGATGGGAACAGGAGTGCTGCTTCTCCCACCCAACCAGCTGGGGGGCTCCCACTGAAGCCCCCAGTGGGTCACCTTCAGCTGGAAACCCCACACCTCGGATCCCCCCCTCCACATGGAGCTGGTTCCATATGGATTTGCCCATCAATCCTTATGGTTTTCCAGGGCTGGGCCAGCACCATCCCCATCCCACCAGCTGCGGGTAAGTAATGTCTGGGCAAAGCTCCAGAGACCTTTGGGTTGTTTGTGTCCTTGAGGTGGGTGCTGGCTGCAACCTTGACCTCCTCCCTGGCACAATATCCAGCTGGGATGTGGTTTCTTCCCCCATTTCCAGGTGTCTCCAGCCGTGGGCACCCAGGGATGAGGGAAACCTGGGTTCCCCCTGGGTTCTGCCACCATAGAGGTTGGTGACACATATTGTGTGGGCACCTGGGCTTGAAGGATGTGGGGACCTTCACGCTGGGGATGTCATCTTGGGAGACCAGGACTTGAGGGACACGAGCTATGGGGACCTCCAATCTGCACATGGGGTCTCTGGGGACTGGGGCTTGAGGGATTTGGGCTTCAGCCACCTCCACTTGGGTCCTGGGCCAAAGTGACATGGGGTTTAGGGACCTGTCCTTGTGGATCTTGGTCCCTTGGAACCCCCACTCTGGGGACAGGAGCTGTGGGAGCTCCAGGGACTTTTCCCAGGGAGATCCACCCTCAGGCAGCTCCTCTGGGTTAATGTTTACAGCCACCCCCGTGTCCCCAACACTCGTTATCGGGGCTGTGCCACGAAGAGATAACGAACCGTGGCCCTGCTGGGCCGGTGTCACCCCTTTGTCACGCCACTGCCACCCTGCTGTCACCCCCTGCTGCTGCCAGAGGGACAGATCCAGCCTGGGGACAACCACCCTGTGTCCTGCCCAGGGCACCAGCAGAGCACGAGCTACACGGGTCATTTAAGACAATTAAACCATTTAATGGGACATAGTGAAGAGTCACAAGGGCAGGAGCTGAAGGGACACACGACAAGCAGGGATGTCCCCATGTCCCCTCGGGGTGCACAACCTGGCAGTGCTGAGCTTGGGGGTTTTCTGGGAGCGTTAGAGGGAAAAAAAACAAACAACAAACACAAAAGAAAGGGTTTGGTTGGGTTTTCTTTTTATTTTTTTTTTGTCTCTGTTCCCCAAACCGGGGGATTTCACAGGAAAAAGGGGCAGTGGGGCTGGTCCCGCTGCCGGGATGTCCCAACCACCGGCGTGTCCCCAGGCACACGTGCACCCTGACACTCGCCAAAAGGGGAAGAGGAACCACGGGCATCAATTGCCTCCCCCCCCCCTCTGCTTGGCCCCACGCCTCCCCACACTCTGCCCGCCCCCCCCCCATCCCCCATCCCCCCTGCCCGAAGGCTCCTGCTGCCACCGGATGCCACCCGAGGCGTCCCCACGGTCGTGGCCACCGGTCCCCACGGAGGAAGTGCCAACCACAGCCCTGGGAACTGGGGCGAAGGAGGGGGGTGGGGGTGGGGGGTGTTAAAAATAAACACACACACACCACCCCCCCCCTCCTAGAAAAGCGTCCCCTGGGGCAATGCGTGTGGGGACCACCCGTGTCCCTGTCCCTGGGGATCCACGTCCATGGGGAAAGCAAATCCCTGTCCCCTCTGGGCTGGGGGGGGGACACACACACCAGGGAAAGCCGAGGGGGGAGCCTGAGCTCCCACCCCCGCAGCTCCCCCCGAGGCCCCTCAGTGGCTGTAGTAGTTGTCCCCGTCGGGGTTCTGGGTGTTGGCGTAGATGGGCTGGTCCCCCGGGAAGGTCTCGCTGCGCAGGAAATAGTCCCCGTCATCCTGAGGGTCCGGGGGGCTGGGAGGGGGGGACAGGAGGGTGGCACCAGCCCCAGTGCTGCCGGGATGGGGGGCTGGGGATGGCACCGGGAGGGGGAGTGGGGGGCTGGGGGTGTGGGGAGGGGGGCTGGGCTCAGACACGGCAAATGGGAGGGTCTGGGGGGTGATGGGGTGGGATGGGATGGGGTGGGAGGAGAGGGGATGGGATGATGGGAGGGGATGGGACGGGGTGGGACAGCATGGGTGAAACTGTGGGATGGGATGGGATGGGATGGGATGGGATGGGATGGGATGGGATGGGAGGGGAGGGGAGGGGATGGGATGGGAGGGGAGGGGAGGGGATGGGATGGGATGGGGTGGAGTGGGATGGGATGAGACAGTATGGGTGAAACTGTGGGATGGGATGGGATGGGAGGGGATGGGAGGAGGAGAGGGGCTGGCTCGGGACGATGTGACACAGCAGGGGAGGGGACAGCCCGTGCCCCGAGCAGCCGATCCCGGCTCACCTGTGCTCCTGCCATCCCGGTGTCCATCCCCGCGCGGTGCCCGGGGCCGCCCCGGGGCTCACGAAGATGTTTTCATAATCGGGGGCGGCGGCGGCCTCGGCGGTACCGACCTCGGGGTCCCGGCTGATGTACCGGGGCTGCCCGTGGGCCGCGGCAGGTTCCCACTTACCCCAGCCGCCCCCGGCCCCGGCCGCTCTCCTCCTCCGGTACCGAACCACCCCCAGCACCCCCAGCACCACCAGCACCACCAGCACCACCAGCCCCCCGACGACCCCCGCCAGACCGGCCACCAAGCTCACATTCCCCCAGCACTCCTGGCTGTGGAAATGGGTGATGTTGACCAAGCCGTAGCGGGTGGTGAGGCAGTGACAGCGCAGCCCGGTGCCGTTGGAGCGGGAGCAGGGAGCCAGGGCCGTGCTCACCACCGGGCAGCCGCACGACAATTCCAGGAGCCGCAGGGTGGGCTGGAAGGCGCTGGGGGGCACGGCGGGCAGGGGGTTCCCCTGCAGCCTCAGGCTCCGGAGGGATGTGGCGTTGGAGAAGAATCCGTTGGGAAGGTCCCGCAGCTGGTTGTGCTGCAGGTGGAGGTGCTGGAGCCCCCGTGCCTGGCCCAGGAAGGCGGGCGGGAGCTCCCGGAGCCGGTTGTGGGACAGATTCAGCTCCTCCGTCTGCGGCCCGAGGCGGGATGAGGGGCTCAGGGCACCGATGCCGTTATGGCTCAGCAGCAGCCGCCGCAGCCCCTGGAAGGGTCCCCAGTCCAGCTCGGAGCACTCCTGGGTGCTGTTGGTCAAATCCAGCTCGGACGAGGGGATGGATGGCACGGAGAAGCAGGAAGGGGGCGAGGGGGCCACGGGGAGCAGCAGCAGCAGCAGCAGCAGGGCTGGGGGGCGCCCCATGGCCCCTCCTGGGCGAGAAACGGGGGGGGGGGGTCAGCAACACCCACCATTGTGGAGACCCCTATTCCCTGCTGCTTTACCCCCTCCCCAGTGCAAACCAGTGAAGCCCAGTCTGGTACCCACCCCACTCCCCCTCTCCCCCCGGGCAGGGCAGCACCCAGGGGGCCCCGGGGGGGGGTCTGGCCCTCCCGCAGCCCCAGCCCCACAACTCGCCTGCGCTCCGGTCGCTGCTCTGCGGGAAGAGGAACAGGCGCGTCCCGCTGACCCGTGTCACCCTGCCAGGGCGTAGGCGGCCCGGGGGGGAGGGGGCAGGGGGGCAGAACACCCCCCCCCCCCCCCCAGCACCCCCCAGCACCCCCCAGCCCCCGCCGGGCCCCCTGGACCTTCCCCGGGGTGCCACAGGGCTCTGGCATTGGGTGCAGCAGTGCGACCCGGGGGGCTTGGGGGGAGGCCGGGGGGGTGACACACGCGTGGGCAGACACGGACACGCAGAGGCATGTGCTGCTGCACCCTGGCACATGTATGTGGGGGTGCATGTATGTTGGGGCACGTGTTGGGTGCTCACCCACACCCCCCCCCGCCACATACACTGATGGGCACATACGTGCACACACACATACTGGCAGCACGGACACGCGTGTACTGCCACGCACACCCATGTACTGCCACGCACACGCGTGCAGCAGCGCAGTGAAGCGGGTCGGAGCAGGGAGGGGGTGTCAGGGTCTTCATGCCGTGTTGGTGCAATTTAACACCGTGGCCCGGGAGGACCGTACGGCAGGATCGGACCCTTCCCGGGGTCTCGGACAGGGGGGGACTCTGCTCGGAGTCGCTCGTGGGGACACCCCCTTTTTGTGAGAGACCCCAAGGGCCGGAGAGTGGGGGGCTCCATGCAGGTCACCTGTCCTTGTTCCCATCCCCGTGTTCCTCGTGGGTCTCTCCCCATGTCTGTGCCCCCCCCTGCACCTGGATCTGCCGCCCACGTCTGTGTCCTGTGCCTGCCCCCTCGTGTCCGAGTCCCCTCGTGTCTCCTCATGCTCCCCCCTCGTCGCCTCCACTTCCCTCCGTGTCCACTGTGTCCGTGTTCGCCCCCTCGTGCCCGCGTCCCTGCACTTCCATCCCCCGCATCCATGTCCCTCCGTGTCCACTCTCTCATGTCCGTGTCCCTCTGTGTCCGTGTTCTCGTGTCCCTGTCCCTCTATGCCCCCCCCTTAGTGCCCACATCCCTCTTCACGTCCGTGTCCCTCCATGCCCACCCCTGGTGCCTGTGCCCTTCTGTGCCCACCACCGTCTCCACGCCCACCCCCTCGCGTTCGTGTCCCCCAGGGCCCACTCCCCCCACCGCTGTGTCCCTCCCTGTCCCTCCAAGTATCCCCCCCCTCCCTTCCTCCCTCCGGTGCACCCATCCACGCCGTCACGTCCGTGTCCCGTGTCTATGTCCCTCTTCACACCCACACCCCCCCTCCCTCCCTGCCCACCCCCCCCCCCCCTCACTCCGCTGCCATCGCCCTTTTAAGAGCGGCGGGCGCGGGCGGTGCCGGGGGGGGGGGGGGGGGCCGCGTTGCTGGAACAGCCGCGCGGGGGGAGGCGGCGCGGCGGTTTCAAGCTCCCCCGCGGGCGCGCGCGGCCCCGGGGCCGCGGTGATGGCGGCGGCGGGAGAGCGGGAGCGGGGCCGGGGCCGGGGCCGGGAGCGGGGCCGCTGGCACTGACACCGGCGCTGCCCCCCGCCGCCGCAGCATGTACGCCAAGGGCAAGGGCTCCGGCGTGCCCTCGGACGGCCAGGCCCGCGAGAAGTGAGTGCGGCGGGGGGGGGGGGGACGGACGGAACGGACGGCGGGCGGGGGAACCGGGGGCGCGGAAGTTTTGGTGGGTTTTGGTTTTTTGGTGTTTTTTTTTTTTTGCCGGGGCGAGCTCCGGGGGAGCGGGGCCGGAACCGCAGGGAGGGCCGGGGTTGGGGGGAAGCGCTGGGGCGGGCGGGCGGACCCCCCGCGGCTCCGCCCCGCCGGGGAGCCCCGGGAGCCGCCGCGGGGCAGCGGGAGCCGTCGGGGCTCAGCCGGGCGACGGGAGCCGCGCTGTCCCCGGGGCGCCGGGAAGCGTGATGCTTTCCCGGTTCCTGCCATCCCCGCGGCTACCGGGAGTCGCGATGCTCTCCGCCCCCCCCCCCCCGCCCCGGTTCCCGGTCCGTGCCATCCCCCGGGGCACCGGAGCAGTCGTGCCCCCCGATCCCGGCCATCCACGGGGCTACCGGGAGCTGCGATGTGCCCCGGGTCCGCGGCATCCCCCGGGGCACCGGCAGCCGTGATGCCCCCCAGGTCCCTGCCATCCCCCGGGGCACCGGCAGCGTGACCCGGCATCCCGGGCTGTCCCTGCCGTGCCCGGGGCCACCTCCGCCCCGGGGCACCTTCCGAGCCGGGGGCTGCACCCCACGATGGTTCCCCCGAGCTCGGTCACCCCCGTGGGGTTCCCGCTGGACCCGTTCCGCGCTGCCGGGGGGGGGGAAGGAGCAGCGGGCAGGGTGCTCCGGGGGGGTCCCTGGGTGGAGGGACACGCAGGGTGGCACGCGCCGTGTCCTGCGTGGGACGTGCCGCCGCTCCCCGGCTCATCCCACCGGCGGGAACCGGGGCGACGGGGCCGCGCGGCGTGGAAAGGCGCCCGGTGTCACCGGTGGGGCTCGGCGGTGTCACCGGTGGGACTCGGTGTCGCTGCGCTACCCGCGGGGGTCCCGTGCCGGGAGGTGACATCGACCCCTCGTTCCTTCCCCCCCCCCCCCCTCCCTTTCCCGGCGGCTCCATCCCCGGTGTCACCCGGGCTCTGTCACCGTGTCACTGCGGCGCGGACACCGCGGCGATGCTGCCCCCGCGGCGGGGCACCCCGGGGGCGGGGGGGGGTCCTGGGGGGAGGGGGTCGTGCCTGTCCCTGACCCCGTCCCCGTGTCCCCGTCCCCCTCCCCAGGCTGGCGCTCTATGTCTACGAGTACCTGCTGCACGTGGGGGCCCAGAAATCGGCCCAGACCTTCCTGTCGGAGGTAAGAGGAGGGGCAGGAGGTGCTGCCCCCCCCCCCCAGCCCCCCGAGCCCATCCCCGGGGTGTCCTGCCTGACCCCCTCCTCCCCACCACCCCCCCCTTATGCCCCCACAGATCCGATGGGAGAAGAACATCACACTGGGTGAGCCCCCCGGGTTCCTGCACTCCTGGTGGTGGTGAGTTGGGGCGGGGGGGGGGGGGAAAGGGCTGGACAACCCCCCCTCCCCACAGCCCTGGGGCTGGGCTGGGGGCTGGGGGGCTGCGCCCCCCCCCCCCCTGCTGCTGCCACATCCCCTCGTACCCCTGAAATCTCCTGCTCTGCTTTTCCCATCAGTGATTTTTGGGCCCCCCCCCCGCCCCTCTTCCCTCCCCCCCCCACGCCCCCCACCCCTTCCCCTCCCGGCTCCGCCCCGGCCCCCCCGCCCAGCCCCTCCAGATGGATCCAATTTGGCACCAAGCGTGGGGCAAAGGGAGGGGGTCCCAGCGCACGGCTGGACCCCCCGCACTGGGGGGGGGGGGAAGGAGGGGGGGGGCAGTAGATCCCCTCATAGGGGGGATGGGGATGGAGGAGGGGATCATGCAGGTGGGGGCTCCCCAGGGGGCTCAGTGGGGGGGGCCAGGATGGGGCTGCCTGGGCTCTGTGGTGCCACTTCCAACAAACGATTAATTGGTGATTTATGGGGGGGGGGGGGCCGGGATGGGGGGGGGGGGTGCCCTCCAGGCCATTAACCCTCCCTGTGCCGGCCCCGCACCCCAAATCTGTTGGGGACACACGCACACATTCCTGGGGACACAAACACACACACATGCAGCACCAGCCCCTCCCCAGCCCGGGGGCAGGGGGGGGCCACGGGGGGGGGGGGGGGCGCAGGGGGCTGGACCCCCCCCCATCCCAGCCCGGGATGCTGCTGTGCCCTGATGTCAAGTCCCAGGAATTTGGGCTCCGGCCGTAGCGACCGTTTCCAGGGAAAACAAGGAGCTGGGAGGCCCAGCCATGGGGGGGGGGGGGGGAACACGCAGCACCGCCCCCCCCACACCCATACTGGAGATGGGGGGGGGATGCACACAGCA